>NC_052149.1:204864845-205029845 GCF_902713615.1 Scyliorhinus canicula | reverse complement strand
GGAGTGCATGTATTTGACCACAGTCCTCTTTTGTACTTAACAGGGGCGTTTTACGTTAATAATTATATCTTAAAATGTACTTTGTAATCCATGTTAATCTTTAAATCTATGTGTATTTGTTAAACTGGTGGGAAGGTATTAAAATCCAAATTTGTTTCGTGTTTAATTTTATTTTTTTGTTAAAACTATAATTAGCAGTCATGGTTTTAAGTGGAGGTCTTTTGATTCAGGATTCCAGTCCATTAACATCAACTGGGATCACAACAGTTTAATGTAAATTGTACACTTGGATGACCTAGCATCTCCAAGAATGCAATATTTTAAGCAATTATGACCACAGCTAATATTGCTGAGCAAGTCAGACCCCCGAGGGAAATCTGTCTCGCTGGTCATAAAAAAAATGTTATTGTGAAAATGTAAGAGTTCCTGACCTCTAGTAACACCTTTAGAATTTTAAACATTAGAAAATGTATTTAAAAATGTTAAAAAAACTTAAGCATACAAGTTATAATGTCATGTGAGAGTCCCTTTAAGAAAAGTGTGTTTTATCAAATAGTTGCAGTGATGTCATTGTGTGGGTGGAGCTGGAATGTGATTCTGCTTTTTACTTTCGTTTTAAGCTGAAAGCTCTTTCTGGCTCTGTTTTAGTTTCACTTTCAATTAGAGAGCTGCATTCAAACCAAGATGATGTATACTAGTCTCTCTCTCTATGTTAAACAAGGTGTTTAGATCACTTGATAATTTTAAAGTATAACTGTTCTCTGTAGAAAATTCAAACCTACCGTCTTTGTTAAAAAGTATTTTGGCTGATGGATGTTGTTAGGAAAGTTACTAAGGATTACCTATAGAGTACTGTATCTTTTTGGGTGGTTATCAGTGTTGGTAGTTGGTAAGATGTTTACTGTGGGTTTATAAAATGTTATCTGGATTCATAGAATAAACATTGTTTTGTTTTAAAAATACTTTAGATCTCTGTTGCATCACACCTGGAAAGTGGGCCCTTGTGGTCCCCATAACCAAAATCTATTAAAAGTTGTGGGTCAGGTGAACTCCATGAAATACTTTGATGTTCTCCAAACCCTGGCCCAAAACAACAGTTAAAACAGTCTTGCAGAACAACCCCCCCCCCCCCCCCCCCCCCCAACAAAAACCACATTTGGTCAAAAGAAAATCATTAACTAGTTTTCTGGCAAAAGCACCTTACAAGTTAAGGAATTGTTGTCACTTTAAAGCTGCATCTTGACTTCTCAGACACTTCCATCTGGGGAAGTTCAAAAACAAACTAGTTCCTTAAGACTCTCCTGGCTTAATACTGGGTGGCTGCCTCCAATTCAAAACTTTCTCAGCATCCCACACAAAAAAAACAGCTGGTCTTCAGGGCTTTTCCCCACAGCTATTCCACTCTGTTAAAAAAAATCCCTTTTTAAAAAAAATATTTTATTTTTTCCACTCTGTTAAAAATCCCTTTCCCTTTTTAAATATCTTTTTTTATTTCTCCTTTCATCTCTGGTTTTAGTGGCATTTTGCCTCTACTTTCAGATCAATAAAATGTTAATATTCCGTCCACTCTTTGCTTGTGGAACGTCTGTAAGATGTCACCTTTGAACTCCCATTTGAAACTTGACAGCTGAAAAAATGATTCTTCCATATATCTCTCGAAGCAAATTTCAGATACAATCTATTTACTTGTAACTCATTCGCCATAACCTCCCATTACAAATGTCGAATCACTGTAGCATAGTGGGTAGCACTGTTGCTTCACAGCTCCAGGGTCCCAGGTTTGATTCCCAGCTTGGGTCACTGTCTGTGCGGAGTCTGCACGTTCTCCTCCTGTTGCGTGGGTTTCCTCCGAGCGCTCCGGTTTCCTCCCAGAAGTCCCGAAAGACGTGCTGTTAGGTAATTTGGACATTCTGAATTCGCCCTCTTGTGTACCCAAACAGGCGGCGGAATGTGGCGACTAGGGGCCTTTCACAGTAACTTCAGTGCAGTGTTAATATAAGCCTACTTGTGACAATAAAGATTATTATTATATAACACCTTACTTCATCTGTTAGACCTCAGGCGAGCTGTCTGTAGTAACCTTCTCCCTGCCTGCACACACACCATAATCCTAAAAATATGCATCTCTCATCACAGCAGTAATACCAGATTTTGTTAAATCATGAACTCCAGTATCAGATATGTAAACTACAGTAATATGTAAAATATCATGTCTTGTGAAAAGCATACACTTCTATAGTACTTTCCTATCGGGCATTTTTCTCACAAATAGTTTGACTTCTGGAATCTATGTTGATCCTCGATATCAAGCCAAATGCCCATCTGCTTTGGGGGGGAAAAAAGATAATGGGATATAAGGTTCTATAAATAGAAGAATGGACTAAATCAAAGAAAGCATGAAATTGTATTAATATAGTGTCTTAAGATCTCAAGACTTCACATGGTATTTTACAGTCCAGTGTAGTCACTTGCAGCAAGGTCCTATAAACAGTAATGAGATGATGACCAGGTCACCTATGTTACTGTATATAAAAGTCCAGGGGCTGGATTCTCTGCCACGCCACATTTCTGTTTCACCCTGCCAGCTGAATGCTCCGTTACGCCGGCTGGTCAACGGGGTTTCCCATTGTGGGGCAGCCCCAATGCCGTCGGGGGAACCCCCTGGCTGCCGGCAAAACGGAGCATCCCGCCGGTGGAGAATTCAGCCCCAGGTGTTTTCGATAAACATTTTGGATCAAATTTGCAGGGAAAATGTAAGGGGCTAGCTTGTACACAGGTAATGTTTTTGAGGTGTTGAAATTCAGCATGTCAGAGGGGCTAATGTGATCCAAAAACAGGAAACTATTTATCAATTACCAGTAAGGTATGTCAAGCTTTCTTTCGTTCGATTAGGTCAAAATCATACTATCATATTCCACTTTAAAACTGCAAATAAGCATTTATCTAACACTTTTTAAAAAATGTTCGTTAATTGTAGTGCCATCATTTCTTGTACAGATGAAGATACAGCCATAATATCAAGAAATACTGGCAGTAACAGGTTATTTATCATGCCATTGGTGAGTTTAGAGGGTGGGCATTAGCGGGAATGTAGTTTTTGAACTGGTAACACTGGTAGCATGTGTGGATTCATAACTTACGGTATTTCTTTTCTTCGATTGCTTTATAAGTCTTAATACCGAATGTGATTAGAAAATGTAGGTAATCTCATACTTCATAGTCTGGCCATGACATAAGGAATTTATCATTACAGGTAGTAATTTGTGTTTACACTATTTTGATGCAGCATTATACACCAAAAGACATGAAGATATGTTCCACTATCCCTCAAACTAGGGTCAACCTACACAAGATTTATTTAAAAAAAAAATAAAGATCTGGGGGATCGACTTTTTTCTATTAGATTGACCTATACTTGATAGATACAGTATGACATTGTTCATGGGCTAAATATTTGGAAGGAAATAATTTTGCTACAATGTAGAAAATTTGTTAATCCAAATGCAGAATGCATAGTTCTGGAATGCCCAAGGGTAGGTGGTGATGTTGTCCCCAACAAAGTTAATTGAAACTCCTATGCAAAGGTCAGGATTCAGCACATCAGAGTTCCGATGAAGTTTCCGACAATCCTGCAAAAGCCCTCAGAGTATGATGACTGGAATTTTCTGGATTGATCAGATAAATCTGGGACCACATTAGGTAACACTCTTGGAGCAGGAAAGGAGGGGGAGAGAGATGGCTTGGGGCAGGAAAGGCGGGGGAGAGAGATGGCTGGGAGGGGAAGTTCATTTGTGTGATACCACAGTGGCTGGGATGGGAAGTTAATTTGCTTAACAGCACCACTATGGCTATCTTGTTTCCTTGGTACGATCGACCTTCAGGGAACATGGGTAAGCCTGCAAAGTGCTGCGAAGCATGCTTTCTTTTTCACATTCTACGGTGATCGCAAAAAACACAGAGAGGAGGATTAAACTCCTGAGATATATAGAGAAGAGCAGTAATGGAATCAAATGAACAAGAAAACAAAAGGAGTCTGTGACAAACCCAATTTTAATCATGAGAATATTCTGCCATTCTGTTTGCTACAGATTTCCAGCTAGTTTATATAAGAGTTGGTCAGAAGATAGTTGGCAACTGTTCAGCTCTGATACAGTTATAAAATTAGAATTCAGATTAAAAGGCAAAAAACTCATGCCAGCAGTTGCTACTAAATAGTTGCTACTGTAACCAGCCAGGAACTTTCTTAACTTTTGGGGAGGCTGAGAGAGGAAGAGCGCAAGCACAAATATGCTACAGATTAAATTGAAGTTTGCATGGTGTAATGCTCTTTTATTACAAATAATAAATCACACCATAGAATATCTGCTAATTAGTATTTTAAATGCAATTGCGTATCTTTTACCACCAAGGTGTTTTTGGGGAGAGGGGGCTGGGTGACAGAGTGCTGTTTGGAGGCCTGATTGATATGGGGGTTGAGCACCAATTTATTTTTCTAATTAATTTTTTGTAGTTACTGTTTCTACCATCTCTTTACCATCAAAAATCTATTTGTTCTTTTGTGGGATGTGTGGTAGTCACCACTGTTGTATTATATACTGCATACGTGGGTATTACGGTAAGGCCCCTGTACTACAGGTACGGGGGTAGATCCCTGCCTGCTGGCTCCACCCAGTAGGTGGAGTATAAATGTGTGGGCTATCCGAGCTGCAGCCATTTCGGCAGCAGCTGCGGGAGGCTCCACATCTCTGCGTAATAAAGCCTTGATTATTCTCTACTCTCATCTCGTCGTAATTGATAGTGCATCACCCAGCCCTTCCCTAATTGCTCTCTGAGGTGGTGAGCTGCCATCCTGAATCACGATGTGGAGATGCCGGCGTTGGACTGGGGTGAGCACAGTAAGAAGTCTTACAACACCAGGTTAAAGTCCAACAGGTTTGTTTCAAACATGAGCTTTCGGAGCACGGCTCCTTCTTCAGGTGAATGGCAAGCCTTTCCATTCACCTGAAGAAGGAGCCGTGCTCCGAAAGCTCATGTTTGAAACAAACCTGTTGGACTTTAACCTGGTGTTGTAAGACTTCTTACTATCCTGAATCACTGCAGTCCATCTAGTGTGGGAACTACCACTGTTGAGGAGTTTCAAAATTTTGACCCAGTGACAAGTGAAGCAAAAGCGATATGGTTCCAAGACTGTGTGGTGTGTGCCTTAAAAGGAAATTTGCAAGTGGCAGTGCTCCCATGCATCTGCTACCCTTGTCCTTCTAGGTGGTAGAGGTCATGGCTATGGAAGATGCTGTCAAAGGAGCCTGGGTGAGTTGATATCGTGCATCCTTTAGGTAGTTCACTGTGTGTTGATGGTGGAAGGGTGAATGTTGAAGGTGGTTGATGGGGTGCTGATCCAGGCAGATTGCTTTGTCCTGAATGAAGTTGAGCTTGGGCATTGCTGGAGCCACACTCATCCAGGCAAGTGGAGAATCTGCCATCCCAATCCTTTTTTAAAAAATTTGGAATACCCAATTATTTATTTTTCATTTATGGGGCAATTTAGCGTGGCCAATTCACCTATCCTGCACATCTTTTTTGGGTTGTGGGGATGAAACCTACGCAGCACAGGGATACCATCCCAAGCCTGACTGTGTGTCTTATAGGTCGTGGACAGACTGGGGAGTCAGGAGGTGAATTACTTGTCTCAGAATTCCCAACCTCTGACCCACACTTGTAACCATAGTACTAATATGGCTCTGGTCCAGTTCAATTTTTGATCAATGAAAACTCCCAGAATGCTGAATGTAAATGCTGAATGTTAAATTCTCTTGTTGGTGATGTAATTTCCTGCACTTGTGTGATGCAAATGTTAGCTGCCCAACCTGATTGTTGTCAAGGTCGTGCTGTATATCGGCACAGTGGTTCATCAGTAAACATCCCCACTTCAGACTCTATGGAGAGAAGATAATTGAAGCAGCTGAAGGTGAACTAGGACGCTACCCTGAGGAACTCCTGTATTAATGTTCTGGGACTGAGATGATTGACTTCCAACAACCATCTTCCTTCGTGTGAGAGTTTTCCACATCATTCCCATTGACTTCAATTTTGCCAGTCGGGGCTTTTATGGCACACTTGGTCAAATGCTGTGGTATCGCCTTCCCTCTGGGGGCCCAATGCCTTCAGCCACTTCTTGATATCACATGGAATGAATCGAATTAGCTGAAGATTAGCAGTGATGCTGGGAACCTCCAGAAGAGGCTGCGACAATTCATCCACTCAGCACTACTTTTTAAATATATTTTTAATGAAAACATTGTAAAACCAAAATAGCACAATAAAATATAAAACAGACGTTTCAAGTTCAACATAAAAAGAGCACAATCAACAAACAAGAACACATCCAATCCTGCAACCCCCCCCACAATAAAAACAAAAAAAAAACAACAGCTGATGGTAACTAACTCTTCAAAAAGGGAAAACAATGGCTGCCATCTTGGGTAGAACCCCTGTACCAACTCCCTAAAGGTATACTTTATCTTCTCCAAATATAGGAACTCCATGAGGTCTGCCGACCAAGCCGAGGCACAGGGAGGAGTAGAAGACCTGTACCTGAGTAGAACGTGCCTCCTAGCTGTTAACAAGGTCAAGGAGAGGACATCTGTCTGCAGCACTGGCGAGTCTGATACCCCGAGAATGGGCCACCAACAGACAAGGCTCCAGTTCGACATTAAGAATTTCTGACATCTTGTCGAAGGAGACCCAAAAGCTCAACAACTTGGGACAAGACCAGAACATGTGTGGTTAGCCGCCCCTGAGAACACCGCTCACACTTGTTGCCCACCCCTGAAATAAAAACCTCACTCAATGGAGTCTACTCTGCAGACAAGATCTGGCCATCAATACCTGAAATACTTCCTCACCAGACCCAGCCAAAGAAAAAATCCTTTTCAACAGGGAGGACTGTAGTGCCGCGAGAAATGATGGCAAGAAAATCGCAAATCTGGAAATAACTAACAAATTGGTCAAAAGAGCTGAAATGTTTCCCCAAGCTCCTCAAAGCTGGCAAACCTCTCCACAAACAAGTCTCCAGACCCTCCCTCCCCGTGATCTAATCTAACCCGCTGGCACAAAGATGATTACTACAGATAGGGGCCAACAACAACATGGAGCTAAATTTAAAATGTTGTCTGAACTGCTTCCAGATTCTCGGGGTGGATGACACCACAGGATTTGAAGAAAATCTTGCAGGAGAAAACAGTTGCTAAACCCACCAAACTACAGCACTTACAAGAACTTTCCTTCATTTGTTCCCACACGTCACCCGGAACACTAAGCAACCCTAGCACTTTTGCAATATTGGCTGCCCAATAATAAAATAACAAATTGGGTAAAGCTAAACCACTTGATTGTGTCTATCCCATGTCTAACCCTCTTGAGAAATGGGCTTTACACTAATTTGTTAACTCTGACAAAAAAGGATTTGGGGAGACACTGGATAAAGAAACAATAACCTCGGGAGGCTATTCATTTTATAGTCTGAAACTGTCCGCCAGGAACTGCGGGAAGTTATCCCACTTCATCAGATTTGACCTCATTCACCAGACTAGCAGAATTTAATTTATGGAGCGAGGCCCAAGGTGAAAAGGCAACACCCTCAGGCTCCCCTTCTCCTGGGGGATTAACTGGAAAGTATTCACTCTTGTCCAAATTCAACTTGAACCCTGAGAGGCAGCCAAAACTTCAAATAGCTTCATTACCTCATCCATAACGGAGACTGGGTCCGTAATGCAAGAAGCAGATCATCTGTGCACAAAGGCAACATATGCTCCCTCCCTCCTTCGATTTATCCCCTTCCAATGGTTCAATTGCTAAAGCTAAATAGAAGCAGAGGCCATGGACATCCCTGCCTCATACCCCTATTTAACAGAAAATAACCGAGCTTAAGGCATTAGTGCAGGGGTGGGCAAACTTTTCCGTGCAAGGGCCACATTCAGAAATTCACAATTCACAAAGGGCCGCATAGTATATTAAGTAAAATAATTACTACACCCGGTTATGATTCTGGGCGCCTCATATAGAACATAGAACAGCACAGCACAGAACAGGCCCTTCGGCCCTCGACGTTGTGCCGAGAAATGATCACCCTACTCGAGTCAACGTATCCACCCTATACCAGTAAGTAACCCAACAGCCATTAACCTTAAAAAAAAAATTAAAAAAAATTTTTAAAAAATTAAAAAAAAAAAAAAATTTTTTTTTAAAAAATGACTTGGTGGGCCGCAGAAATACCTTTGGCGGGCCGTAGTTTGCCCACTCCTGCATTAGTGCAAATACTAGAAGTGGGGACCCTGTACAATAACCAAATAACTTTTGCTCAAAACAAAACTTCCCAAGTATCTCCGAGATCCTTACTCCACCCTATCAAACACTTTTTCGGCATCTGTAGATGCAATCACCTCTGGTTTGGGTGCAGAAGAGGGGGAAAGGACAATATTT
Source organism: Scyliorhinus canicula (assembly GCF_902713615.1). NCBI lineage: Eukaryota > Metazoa > Chordata > Chondrichthyes > Carcharhiniformes > Scyliorhinidae > Scyliorhinus > Scyliorhinus canicula. Next base: position 205,021,367 of record NC_052149.1, on the reverse strand, counting down.
AATGGGCAATGTTAGTGCCTGACAATTGCTGACCCTTAAAGTTTGCCTGGTCCTTTGCAATCACCTCTGGGAGGCAGGGCACCAACCGCAGCGCCAACACCTTTTGCGAACAATTTGGCATCTACTTTCAAAAGCAAAATGGGTCAAAGTGACCTGCAGGACCAGGGAAATGGAGGCCTACGCAAGTGAATGGGGAGCGAACCCCGAGACAAGGAGTGATTGAACATACCTAATATTAAAGGGACTAACTGTCCTGCTAACCTCTTATGAAACTCAATAGGGAATCCATCAGAGCTGGGAGCTTTGGCCGTTTGCATTAGCCCAATGCACTTCAAAATTTCCTCCAGGCCCAACGGGAATTCCACCTCCTCCCGCCTTACCCTCCCCACCAATAGGAAGGATAACCCATCTCTAAAAACTCCAGCATGTCCAACTTTCCTCCTGGGGGGCTCTGACCTATAGCGACCCTCATAGAATGCTTCAGGCTGCGTTGATTTTAGGTGGGGCGGAAACCAAACCGCCACCTGAGCCCCTTATCTGCAAAATCCCCTGGGGAGCAGCCGCCAAACCCACCAGCACGATGAAATGAAAAATCTGTAGACACAGTCAATAAACCCTCCCTGCCCCAAACAAAACCACACCCAGAAATGCATACACAATAGAGAGGAAAACACAAACCCCTGAATTGCACTTCTAACTCTAACCCCAACCCGAACAAGAGCACAGCTTCATTATCCAAATCTAAACTGAGATAATGAACTGCAGCTACCTACGCCGCTCCACTCTATTGGCTAGCTAGCACTTCAGTTAGCAGGGCAGAGTGAAGAAAAATATTGACAAAAGAAACAAAGTAGAACAAAACCACAACATACTCCCAACAGGGAACAACCATTATAAGAGGAACAAACCCCACCCCCCCCCATAACATTGAGCCCCCACACCCAAATCCAACCTTTGAAAATGCTATCATCCCATCCAAGACACAGTCATTCTAGCTGGGATACCACCCCAAATTGAATTCCAAGAGCCGTCTCCACTCCTTTTTTATTGCAGCACCATGCACTTTTACCAGCTCATTGCTTTTCTCCAATGTGGACCAAATGGGAGCCAGAGCCACTTCGACCAACTGTTTTTATTTCTCAAGTTCAGTAGCCAAGATACTGGTAAGTATCGCGGCCGTTAGTGAAGTGGATGGAGTCTTAGCAGCAGCCTCTGCCATTTTCTCCACAGAAGAGACCCAAGAAGCCTCCGATTGCATCGATGCATTTCTTTCTTCAACTGTTTTTGCCCTAGTTCTTGGCATTTCCTTGATGTGGCACTTTATACCATCTATCAGATGGGATTATAAGGAAAAGTACCTCCATAAACTTGATGAAAAGGGCTAAAAATGCAGTACGCTGATTGGAGCCACCTCTACACACCCCCACTGGAAGTCCACTCAGCACTGCTGACTAAAGATGGTTGCAAATGCTTCAGCCTTGATGTTTTGAGCTAATATCCATGAAGTCTCCTCCCACAACTGGATGTGGTTTGATGTGTTGGTTATGGGATCACTGGGCTCTGTCTATTGCATAGAAGTAATCCTGTGTTGTAGCTTCACCATTTAAGAATGCCTGCTACTGCTCCTGACATATGTTCCTGCACTCTTGTTGAGCTAGGGTTAGTTTGTCAGCTGGGGATATGCTGAACCATGAGGTTAGATTGTGGTTGAATACAATTCTGCTGCTGCTGATGGCCCACAATGCCTGTGGCTGTCCAGTTCTCAGTTGCTAGATCAGTATCCCATTTAATGGCATCAGAAGATAATGAAGGGTACCCTCAAAGTAAAGATGGGGCACCACATAGTCCTTATGGAGCCCGTCACTGTCATAGATGCATCTGCGACATGCATTTTGGTCAGGACAAGGTCATAGGTTTTTCCCGTTGGCTTCCTCACCACCTGATGCAGGCCCAGTCTGCATGTTCTTCAAGACTCAGCCAGCTCTGTCAATAGTGGTGATACAAGCCACTCTTGGTGATGGACATGTGAACCCAAGTTGGTGTCTGTGAATTTCCCATAAAAATCTCCCCCACCCCAGATGATGGTCAGAGTTTCCAAACTCCCCTCCCAAAAACAAACAATTGTTAAAATCTTCTCTCTCAATAATGTTTTCCCTTGAAGTTTTCATTCTGAAATGTGGTCCATATTTTCCAAATGACACTTTTAAACAAAGCTTCCACTCTACTTTTAACAGTGAACCCAATCGAGGATTTTACACCAACCCTTTTTAGGATTTCCGTGTCTTGCTTGCTGTACAAATTGTTCGAAATGACTAACTCTCAATTCTCAGAATGTATTAAAATGGCATCACATTTTTGATTTATCTTTTAAATCTGGCTATTGCAATTGTCTCTAACTCAGTACTTTTTTGGTTTACTCTTCCTTGAATCCTTCCGAACAATATCTTGGATCTCTGTTCTCTTAGCTCCAGTCAAATGGGATGGCACGGTAGTTAGCGCTGTTATCTCTCAGCGCCAGGGGCCCGGGTTCAATTCCAGCCTTGGGTGACTATTTGTGTGGAGTTTGCACATTCTCCCCAAGTCTGGGTGGATTTCCTACGGTTGCTCCTCCCACAGTCCAGAGATGTGCAGGTTAGGTGGATTGATCCATGCTAAATTGCCCCTTTTGTACAGGTTGGGTTACGTAAATAGAGAGAGGTGGATGGGAAGTGGACATGGATAGGTTGCCCTTTCGGAGGATCAGTGCAGACTCTGAGCTTGAATTTCCTCTTATACTTTTGGGATTCAATTCAAGGAAAGTTAAAAGTGTATCTGAATTCCCTGGGGACTGTTCGCTAAAAAGCTTGCATCTTTGCAACTCCCTTGTGCTGTTCAGCTTCTCCTGGTGGAGTTGAGATGTTCACTCCCAAGTATCCTGTCTCCAGCTGCTTTTTTACATTACAGGGGTCTCCAGTAGCTAAGCAAGGACTGCATATTTCTACTGCCTATTTATTCCAGCCATAGCTCCCTCGAAGCATAATAGAGACACAGTTGGAACTGAACCTCCACACGTACAAACACCTTTATCTCACATGAATCTGAATATAGGCTTTACCCTTCCAGGCACAGAAACATTAAATTAAACCCACTTAAAACTATATCTTATCTCTCATGTTTACTGATAGAAATATAAACCCCCTTAAAGCTACATTTGTTTTCCTAACAAAAGGATGTCTCCTGAACTAAAAAAACTCACCACTATTCTTAGAATTCCCCTGATCCCAAAAAGGGTCAATAAGACATTCTGAATGGCGAACAGGGATTCTCACTCCCTCACTCCTATGCAGACTTAGGTGGGTGCTATCCGGGTCAATCTATATTTTCAAGTTATCCCCTGGTATAACCCATATCTTCATGGAATAATTTTATCTACTTACCATTTAGTAGCATCGATCCTGGGTCCCGCTTTGCTAAGTAAGTAAAGTAGACTTTGTAATAACCACTGTTTCAGGTTAAAACTTTAAGTTATTTTATTATTATATTTTTTCTTTTAAAAGATGCGATCACTGTCTTTGCAGAAAAGTAAAAAGATCTTGCTTCTGGATTCTCCCTAGTTGGTTGAAAAGACCTTCAGGTCCACCTTGGCAATCTCTCTTCTTTAGCTTTTGGTCTTCCTCAGATGAATTTGCTGTTCCGCTCGGTTTCTGTGCTCTATCCTTCCCATGACCGAGCTACGAGAGCTGACTCTGCTGGTTGTCCCCTTTTTTAGGGTTTATATTCCCCTTCTAGCAGTTATTAAGTTTATATGACATTAAAGTAACTTTATTTTACTCTTGATTGTACAAGGTACCTTTAATCTGAATTATTTCTAACATGACTGTATTCATATTGAGCATGACTTCAGCTCATCGACATTATTTCCCTTGTGATGTTCAAAAGTGCTTTGATCCCAGAGGGGTGTTACATCTGGTTTCTTCATTTCTAAAGTTGCTTTATTACCAAATAGTGCTCCAGCTCAGAACTCTGACTCCGATTTGGTGCTAATGTGTGTTCCCATTTTCACGTTGTCTCCAGCTTCCCATATTCACCTGGTGTCAGCAGAATTTCACACCTAAACATTTGTCACCCAATTCAACTGCAGATCCTAGCAATTCTTTTTTAGCTGCTTACTAAAATAATTAACTTCAAAAAAGATGAGAAATATTACTTTTTTCCATATAACAAAAAGGTCAATCTGCTGTGACTTAAAAGACATACATCAGTTTTACAGCTTGAATAGTCACAAGCTGTTTTCTTAAAGCCTGTTTGATAAAGGCTATCTGCATTTCAAAATCATCTTTTGCAGCTGCTGTTAACCCTTGGTGGGATTTTTCCCTACATTCTCTCTCTTGTAGCCTTAGGTCAGGTGTTGTCAGGCTTCCATGTTTCAAATGACATATTTTTCCATTTTTACTTTTACTTGTGGCAGTATCTAGAATTAGGGGTTACCACTTTTTTTTAATTTAAAAAGTTGTCACCCATTTAAAACCAATGAGAAATTTCATATGTGGGTTGTGTCTTTGGAACTACACTTCCACCACCTTTTGAGGAAGAAAGTCTGAATATTTTTAAGGCAGAAGTAGATAGACTTTTCATATGCAAGGGAAAGGTTCATAAGCAGGGGAGTGAAGACTTTTCATAAGCAGGGGAAAGGTTATCCGGGTTGGGCAGGAATGCTGTTCCAATCCGATTAGTCTTCATCTCATTGAATGATGGAGCAGGCTCAAGAGGCTAAGTGGCCTACTCCTAATTTGTATGTTCATATACACTGATTGTTGGTCAGTACAATAGGAAAGAATTGAGAAAAAGCAATTTTTGTACTAAAATCTAAATAAATATCCATATGGTTTTATTCCTTTTATTTTGTTTCATTTATACTCAAAAGTAAGCATTGTGGATATGAACTTTTGAAAATATTACTAAGGTTCAGTTTGTAAAGAGCTAATTAAATTCTGTATTTAAACAAAGAGTTGCTTTCCTAAATTACTTGCAGGAATGTATTTTATATGTACAGAATGTGAGGAAGCAATGTTATTTATTGAAATCTGCGTGCAATGGATAAAGAAGATGGTATTTATTAGCAGGTAGTCAAAAATACTTTGCTGTCACAAGGAAAATGACTGGTAGATGAATACGTCTTTCGCTATCCTGAAATAAGCAATCTCATTGTAACATTACTCGTCAATGTTATTGGGCAATTTTAATACTATTAAGTATTTTCTGCTACTTCTGTTTAGGTGATGGACCTTGTTTGGGATTCAGAAAACCCAAACATCCTTATCAATGGCTTTCTTATAAACAGGTAAGAATAAATTTGAAAGAACCATCAGACAAAATCTTTTACTTTAATTCATTTGTATCTCACAAAAGGGAACTGGTGGATGCACTGTGCTTGGATTTTCAGAAGCATTTGATTATGTGTCACATCAAAGATTCCTGCAGTTTAAAATAAAAAAGCTCATGGTGCAGGGACAGTATTTTACTATGGATCAAAAGTTGTCTAGCTACCAGGCAGCAGTAGGCATAAATGAAATGAAATGAAAATCGCTTATTATCACAAGTAGGCTTCAAATGAAGTTACTGTGAAAAGCCCTAGTCGCCACATTCCGTCGCCTGTTCGGGGTGGCTGGTTCTGGAATTGAACTGTGCGATCTTTTTCTGGTTGGCGAGGTGACACAAGTAGTGTGCCACAGGGATCAGTGCTGGGGCCCCTTTACAATTTATATAAATGACTTGGATGAAGGGCCTGAAGGTTTGGTTGCTAAATTTGCTGATGAGACAAAGCTAGATAGGAAAGCAAGCTTTGTGAAGAGGACATTAAGTGGTGACAAAAAAGTTAGAGGTTAGGTGAATGGGCAAATCTGACAAATGGAGCATCAAGTGGAAAACTGAGATTTCCTATTTTGGCAAGCTGGATAAAAAAAATCATCATCATCTAAATGATGACAGAGCTCTTAGATGCAGAGTGTTGTAGTGCATGGATTTCAAAGGTTAGTGTACAGGTGCAGCATGTAATTAGCAAAGCTAATAGAATGTTATTGTTTAGTGCAAGGGAAATTGAATACAAGAGTAGTGAGGTCATGCTTCAGTTATACAGGGAGACCACATCTGGAGTACAGTGGACAGCAGAGCAGGTTTACTAGATCAATACCTGGAATGGGCAGACTATCTTAATGAGGAAAGGTTGGACAGGCTAGGTTAGTAAACATCAGCGGATAGAAGAGTTCAAGGTGACTTGATTGAAGCATACAAGATTCTGAGGGGACTTGACAGGGCAGACTTGGAGAGGGAACTTGGCAGTGCATATATGGAGAGGATGTTTCGTCCTGTGGGACAACCTATAACTAGAGGCCACTATTAAAACAAGAGTTGCCTATTTAAAAGGCAGATAGGAAAAATTAGTGTTGACTTTGCAATTCTCTTCCTCAAAAGATGGTTAAAGCAAAGTCTTTGAAGATCTTTCTGGCAGAAGTAGATGGTTCTCGATAAGCAAGGGAGGGAAAGGTTATTTGGGGTAAGCAGGAATGTGAAGCTTAAATGAGATTGGCGGTGATCTTATTGAATGGTGGGGCAGGCACGAGGGGCTGAGTGGCCTACAGCACCTAATTTGTATGTAAGTTCAGCTGTTTTATCCATCTTTGATCTTATTACCGACTTTGCAAAAAACTTTCAGAACATATTCAACAATAAATTTAGTTTATTTATGTAAGCAAAGTGCTTCAATTTTATACAGTATATAACAGTTATCTACTTGTAACCTGGTCAAATTGTTTTTTCCCCCATGTGTATGCAGTGTTCAAGGTTTGATTGGTCAGTCCCTGTTTTGGTGTCCCTGTTATGATGATCGGCATGTAAGAATGTGCAGCTATAATTACGACACTTTTCTAGCACAAACATTTCTGAGACTTGATCATCTGGTATTGAAATACATAGTTTCCGTAGCAATGAAACACATATATATATACAACTCTTGTTGGAGGCATCCAGGGAATTAATTTCCTTTTGGACGGTAGTTTTGATGCTCCTCAGTGCATTGAGATTCCATCATTTATGAGGTGATGTGGCATCAATGCAACAATGTTACTTCAGGGCATTAATTACAGGGTCCGATCAGTTTAATTGGTTGAGATTTGAAAACAAATGGGACGTGACCAATATTGTTCTCCTCACAGGTGGCAACTCGAGCTGAGGATTTAGGATCTGGATTGCTCAAAAAAAACTGCAGATCCTCACCAGACCAGTTTATTGGTGTTTTTGCACAAAACAGACCTGAGGTGAGAGATAAGTATTAAGAAGTGGTTTTGCAAAAAAGAATCTTCTTGTGGTATTTACTTGTTTACATGTTTCTTTTTGTATTTTCATAATTGCAACTTTCTATCAGTGGATTATTGCTGAGCTGGCATGCTATACTTACTCCATGGTGATAGTGCCACTTTATGACACACTTGGACCTGAAGCCATTCGCTACATAATTAACACAGGTAAAAACAAAACAACCTACTTTAAATAATATGCCACTTATTAAATTTAAATGACAATAGTGAAATGAAATCAAACTATTCTTAAATTCAAGCCGTTAAAAATAGCAACCTTCTGAAGTCTAAACCTCTTACTAAATATCCTATTGGAATCCAGCAGATCCAGATGGGATGGTGAAATAATTAACTAATTTCCATAAACCATCATACGAGTGTGTATTTTATGAATTATTCAGAAATAAGTAAGAACATGTTGGAGTTTCCTAGTCTGGAATAGCATTAGAAAACAAATGGATTGCAAACAAATTAAAACACTTTTATCATGACTGGGGCAAAAATGACTTCATGGATGGCTTCCTTACTATATTTATTCATATTACATCTTTTGGACCACTGAAAGTTGTCATATCACTGAAGCATAATGTTGTATTGCTGGAAATATGATTTGGCTCTATTATCACGTGTTCCGAGATACAGTGAAAGGTATTGTTCTGTGTACAGTCCAGACAGATCACTGCATACATGCAAACCATCAGACAGCCAATAAATACACAATGTAAATACATAGACATTGGGTAAAGCATACAACTGTAATGCTACACATTAGAGAAGATGCATGGATAGATCAGTTCAGTCCATAATAGGGTATTTATTTCTTCATTTTTGGATTTGAATTTCAGAAGATCCTGTTTGTATTAAAAGTATTTTGTCAAACAATTTCTCATGGAATGTACACATGATGAAGCAAATCACACTGACAGTGACCCAGAGCCGGGATCGGACCTGGGACCTGGGTGCCGTGAGGCAGCAATGCTAACCACTGCACCACAGTGCAGGCCTATCCTAATGCACAAGATTACAAAGATCCCAATCTCTCCTAGTCCCACACTCTTCCTTATATTTTAAAACACTTTTTTTAAACAAGTGATAATGTTTAGAATACAAGAGCAGGGATGCATTGTTGAGGCTGGATAAGACTCTGGTCAGACCCCATGTGGAATATTGTGAGCAGTTTTGGGCCCCGTATTTAAGGAAGGATGTGCGGGCCTTGGAGAGGGTCCAGAGGAGATTCACAATGTTCCCGGAATGAAGGACTTGTCATGTGCGGAGCAGATGAGGACTCTGGGTCTGTACAAGATGGAGTTTAGAAGGATGAGGGAGGATCTCATTAAAATTTACAGAATACTCCGGGGCATAGATAGCGTAAACGTGGAGTGGATGTTTTCACTAGTGGGAGAAACTAGAACCCGAGGGCACAGCCTCCGACTGAAGGGACGATCCTTTAACACAGATGAGGAAGAATTTCTTCAGCGAGAGGATGATGACTATGCAGAACTCATTGCCTCAGAAGACTGTGGATGCCACAGAAGACTGTGGAGTCTGTAGTGATCCTCGCCCGAGTATGTACAGAAGGGGCTGATGGGAAATGGAAGTACCACCAGGGGGCAGCATGGGGACATATAAGAGTGATGCCAAAGGCCCGCCCTCGCTCACTTTGGCTGGAGAGACAGGGGAGCAGGACAGGACGGAAGTTGAGCTCAGGGCTGCAAGTGGTTAGGCCTAGTTGCAGAGCATAGAAAAGCAGTATCTTTACAAGTGCCATTCTGTAAGTAAAAGCTAACGAAGTAATTTATTGTGGAGCACAATAAACCATCCTTCAACTGCTGAACAACTTCTAGCATTCTTTTAAGAAACATAACCGAGTCCAAGTCACAAGTGACTTTAAGACAGAGATAGCCTTCCGGTGACAGTGATGTGCTGAGTGGATGCACAAAAGGTGGCTCTCCTCTGAAGAACCAGAAATTGGCACATTTGACCGTATTTAGCTTTAAAAATCAGACAAAAACATCCCATACACTCTACTTCATACAGCCAAGAAGCGTTGCCAGGTGGCAGCAGCTCCAGGGGACGCAAAGAGGCCAAAATCAGCAGCAGAGGACAGAAGCAAGCGAGTGGATCTGTGGACCCATGAGGCGGGGGTCCGCTGCCATACCCAAGAGAGAGCGCGAGAGACCAGTTCGCTGCAAAACGAGTTGCCCTCGCTGGAGGATGGATGGAAGAATTTCCTAATGAGAGAACTAAAGGAGCAGAAAAACTAAAGGAGCAGAAAAACGAGTAAGATCAAGGTGGTGGTCACAGGTGGTTAGCCTCAGGATCAGAGAATCCCACCCGTTGTTTCTGCGAGATTGGTGATGAACCAGGGGAACCTGAAAGCAAAGATGAAAAACCAGGAGAGCTGGTCAAGGCACCAAAACTTCAGGATAGTGGGCCTTCCAGAGGGAACTGAGGGCAGGAACCTGATAGATTATGTGGCACAGATGCTGGGGAACCTGATGGGGAGGGACAGCTTCCCCAACCCACCGGAGATCGATAGGGTCTATAAGGTCGCTCCGGCCAAAACCCAAGGCTGGGGAGCAGCCGAGGGCGATCATCACCAAATTATTTTGGTACAAAGACCGGGAGAGAATCCTGCGCTGAGCCAGGCAAATGAAGGCCTGAAACTGGGAGGGAAACGAGATCAGGATATACTAAGACATTGGGGCAGACCTGGCAAAGCGCCAGGCTAAGTTCAATAAAGCGAAGGCAGCCCTATACAGGAACGAAGGGAGATGCTGTACCCAGACAGACTTTGGGTAATGTACCTAGACAGGGAGCATTATTTCATGACCAACAGGCAGGTAAATAGCAACAGGAGATGACACTGAGGCGGTCTCTTGAGATATGAAAAATGTCAAAGGACAATTTGCGTTGGACTGCATCACCTCGTTCTGAACCCAGGAACTAGAGCACAGAAAAGAGGGGGCGAGGGCAACAGAGTGCAGGAGAGGATGAGGAGAAGACCGAAGGGGAAGAAAAGCAGCGGCCGAATGTGGGGTTGGGCTGAAGCGGAAAAGCTAGTGCCAGAAGATATGAGTGAGGGGGGTGCTGCGGCGCATCTCCCAATGGGGAGAGAAGACAGAGTGGGCTGGAGGGGGCTCTTGGCTGGCTGCAACAGGCCACACGAGGTAACAACTTTAGAGCTTCTGGCGGAGAGAAAAAAAGCTGCAAGTGGACTTTAACCTGCTATCCGTGAGGAAAGCAGTGTACCAACTCCACCAGATACTGGGGACCTTCAATGAACTTGGAGAAAAAGCCAGCCGCTTTCTGGCTCACCAGCTGAGAAAGCAGGCAGCCATGAAGGTAATAGTGCAGGTCAGTGAGAACAATGGCAGACTGGTAGCTAAGGCAGAAGGTCAACAAAGCATTCGAGGCCTTCTACGGGGGGCTGTTTACCTTTGAACCTCCCAGAAGGGGGCTCACAGTTCTTCGATGGTTTGCACATGCCAGTCGTGGGGGAAGATGGGAGGAGAGTGCTGGAAGCACCGCTAGAACTAGGAGAAGTCATGGAGAGCATTAACTCCATGCAGGTAGGAAAGGCACTGGACCGGACTGATCCATGGTGAAATTCTGCAAAACATTCACGGCAGCACTAGCCTCGCACCAGTTGGAGATGTTCACAGATTCGCTAGCAAGAGGCACTCTGTCACCTCCGTTAGCACAAGCCACATTCAGTGATACCCAAGAAAGACTAAGGACCAACTGAATGTGGGTCCTACAAACCCATCTCACTTCAATGTAGACGTGAAGATACTGGCAAAAACCCTGGCTAGGCGACTGGAGAATTACGTACCAGAAGTGGTCGCGGTAGACCAGATGGGCTTTGTCAAGGGTAGGCAGCTAACTGCGAACATCAGGCACCTGTTGAATGTAATAATGACTCCATCTGGGGAGAGAACAGGAAAGCTGATCATCTCCCTGGATGCAGAAAAGGCCTTCGACAGAGTCGAGTGGAAGTACCTCATACTGGAAAGGTTTGGAGTGAGAACAGGGTTTACCTCCTGGGTGAAACCCCTGTACAACGCCCCCATAGTGAGAGTACCGACCAACACTATCTGCTCTAAATACGTACATGGGCACAAGGGAGAGATGTCCGCTGCCCAGCTACTACTTTCCCTGGCAGTTGAGCCACTGGCAATCACCCTCCGAAAGGTGAAAAATTGGAGAGAGGAGGACAGAGAGCCCAGCATCTCACTCCATGTGGCTGACCTTCTCTATGTCTCAGACCCACATGCAGGGGATCATGAAGCTCCTGAAAGAGTTTTGGGCCCTCTCGGGCTCCAAACTCAATGGAGCAAAAGTTAAATCTTCCCTGTGAACGCGAAAGGAAGAGGGGCAGCGCTGGAGTTTCTGCCATTCAAGCAAGCCAAAATCAAATTCCGCTACTTGGGGATCCAAATTGCCTACGATTGAACATGGGTCCACAAGTGGAACTTGACTAGTCTGGCGGACTAAAGAAAACAACCTGCAACGGTGTGAAGCACTCCCACTCTCCCTAGTGGGGAGGGTGCAGACAACCAAGATAAATGTGCTGCCCAGATTCCTCTTCCTGTTCATATCCCCAAGGCCACCTGTAACACAATTGATAAATAGATCATGGTGTTCATGAGGAGGGAAAGACTCCAAGGATCCCCAAAAGTGTCCTACAAAGAAAAGTATGGGAGGTCTGGTCCTCCAAACCTACAGTACTACCACTGGGTGGCCACAGCAGAGAGAGTGAGGGGATGGGTGAAGGAATCAGAAGCAGAATGGGTGAGGATGCAGGAGAGTTCCTGCATAGGGACGTCCTTCTGAGCCCTTGCCACAAGACTCCCATCCCCGCCAGCCAAACACTCAACAAGCCCATGATAGTAACCACAGTCCGGACCTGGAACCAACTGACAGCACTTTGGCCTGACTGAAATGTTCACCATGGCCCCTATCTGCAACAACCACATATTTGCGCCAACCACGATGGGCGCCATCTTCTATTAAAAGGTCCAGGGGGGGGGGGGGGGGGACATTGACAGTCAATGAATTCTACAAGGACAATAGGTTAGGGATGTTAGATGAACTAGCAGGCTCTAGCTGCCTAGGGGAAACTACCTGAGATACATCTAGTCAAAAACCTCCTGTGTAGGGAAACACCAACATCCCTGAGAGCGCCGGGATACACATTACTAGACCAAATGTTGGATGAGGGTGACATTGGGAGGGTAACTGCGGGGCCTGCACAGGCTACTACTCGAGGAAGCACACACCCCTCTGGGCAAGACCAGAGAAAAATGGGAGGAAGAACTCTGGATAGAAGTAAGGGGTGTGGGGTGGCACTCTGGATCGATGCACTGAACAAAGCAAACTCCACCTTTACATATGCAAGGCTGAGCAGCTTAAAGTGGTGCACAGAGCACACCTAACCAGAATGAGCAGGTTCTTTCCGGAACTGGAGGACAAACACGAATGGTGACAGGGTGGCCCTGCCAACTACGCCCACATGCCCCAGATTTGCCGGGTTCTGGGCGGCCTTCTTAATGTCCAAGTTTGTGGGGATGAGTGTGGAGCCTGAAAGTGGCGGTCTTCAGGGTCTCCGAGCAGCCAGAACTTTTCATGGGGAGGGGGTCTGACCCCCTTGCTTTTGATTCCCTAAAGGCCTGCCGAAGAATCCACCATGGTGATCAGCAGCACCCAAATCTACGGACTGGCTGTCCGACCTATTGGAATTCCTCCACCTGGAGAAAATCAAATTCACCGTCAGGTGTATTACTTCCTTCTTCTGATTGTACTGTCACACGTAAAAAAAAAACTAAAACCCAATAAAAACATTAAAAATAAAGGACCGAGATAGATAGGTTCTCGATTTAATAAGAGAATCGAGGATTATGGGGAGAAGGTAGGAAAATGGGGATGTGAAACATATCAGCTATGATTGAATTGCAGAGCAGCTCGATGGGCCGAATGGCCATATTCTGCTCCTATGTCTTATGATCTTAATTAAGAGTATTACCTCTGTATCCTAGCATAATGTCTACTCGTGTTTTGGGGCATGGGGAACAATGCACTATGTTATCAAGATTCAAGAGTTATTTGTATCTTCTAAATCTTTATTTCTCACATTTCGCTATGCACTGCTAACCCATGGACCCCTCTCTTATTTTTAAGCTGAGATTTCCACAGTTATCTGTGACAAGGTGGAAAAAGCTAAAATTCTTTTGAAGAATGTCGAGAAGAAGGAGACTCCAGGCTTGAAGATAGTAATCCTCATGGACCCATTTGAGATGGACTTGGTTGAGATGGGAAATGACTGTGGAGTGCAAATACTGGCACTCCAGGAGGTGGAGGTATGTGAATGATGTCAGTGGCACATTGTGGTTCTAGGTAAAAGTACTGTGGCATGTTATTGTTCATATTGTTGACTTTTAAATCTATTTTAGCCCAGTTGCCAAATGATTTGTCACACGATAAAAGGAAAACAAAAGAATCCAACGACAATGGGGCCAGTGGTGGAGTGATTGCAGGTTTTGAGTTTGGAAGACCTGGAATAGCAGGTTTCCCTCAGGTTCTGCTGGGGAGAATCTGATTACTATTTAGAACTAGTTTCTCAGTGGCAGCCAGCCAGGTTAAAAGTCTATTAGCTATCTGGAAAATGGGCCTGTGGCACCAGGCTGCAGTTGGGGCTCACAGGTGAAGGTGAAAGACTGGTGAGATCGTAGGCCAGAGAAAAGATCGAAGAATGGGTACAACGAAAGATCAAGGGGCTGGAACAAGATCAGGCCGCCAATGAAGACCATGGATTTTTGGGGGGGCGAGGAGAGGGTTTTCTTTTGGAGGGGGGAAGGGAAGAGAGGGTGGCAGCAGTAAAACCAGGAGACAATAACAATGCAAAGAGCGAATCATGGGATGGGGCAGAAATGGCAGACCATGGGGGACACCAGGATGGCATTGAATCACATGATTGTAGGTTCTGACTGAGGGGGAGTGCTGTTCCAATCATTGTGGAGATCAAAAGGGTATATTTGGGAAACGAGAAATAGTACCCTGGCTCCTCCTGGGCCATGCATACTCTGGAAAGACACTTGGCTATTCCACCAGCAGTCCTCGCCTCTCTACCAGCTGTTGGATTTCCCAAGGCCTGGGAAACCAGGTTGGCCAGTGTTAAAACTGGAATAATGACAAAATCTTAGGAGTGCATCATTAAAACTTTTTAAACGAGGGTTGCTTCATCTGAGAGTTGGCCACATGAAAATGCACCAGAAGCTTAAGGCAGGTCGAGTTGAACTTTTTTGTCTAGAGTGTTATGAAAAATTGTTGGTCTGAGATGTTGACCTTTTATCTTATGTCTGAGGTGCATTTTGCGAGGTGGGAAGTGATTGGGACACAAGAACAGAAGTAAGGATTTTCTAGACTGCTGCCTTATGGCACCCAGGTACCAGGTTCGATCCTGGCCCCAGGTCACTGTCCATGTGGAGTTTACACATTCTCTCCGTGTCTGCGTGAGTTTCACCCCACAACCCAAAGATGTGCAGGATAGGTAGATTGGCCATGATAAATTGCCCCTTAATTGGAAAAAATGAATTGGGTACTCTAAACTGTAAAAAAAAACTGAAGATGGATGAGTTGGAGTCGGGCCACCTCCCTTGGGTGTTAAATTTGCCTCCAAAGGTCCAGAAGACATGATGTACATGAAAAAAGAAGTGGTCCTATTTTAACACAAGAACCAAATACTGCGGATGGTGGAAATACTCAGCAGGTCTAACAGCGTCTGTGAAGAAAGAAACAGGTCCATGACTGAATATTTCCACTATTTTCTGTTTTTATTCTAAGTCTTTTAAGTCGGCAAGCTGGCTCATAACCCCACAGATTATTCAAGTAAAAAATAAGAGCCTTTAAAAAGGCTCTGCCAATTAAATTACAGGAAGTGGTTGATCTATTTTTAATGGATCAAACAGAATTCATTAAATAAAATGAGTGAAATCAAAACAAAGTTCAGTGTTGATCTACTGCAGAAGGCATGCAGCAAACCAGCAGAGTTTGGACCGCTTCAACAATGGCATGTGACAACAGCACAAAACTGCATATAATTTTGCTGCATTTGACACTAACTTGTGGGGAAATTAGTTTTCTAATATTGGTGTTAGGTAGGGAACTTCATTGCACTTGGTGTGTAAGGGCACAGAAACTACTGTGGGAACCAAATGTGATCATTTTAATACTGTTATGGGAGCGGCGTTTTCAGAACCCCAAAATGTATCATGGAGTTCAACCAATCTTTCCCTTTAATGTATTGTTGCTTTTGAAGCACACACAGCTTGGTCTCCAGGTGTGGAACTACGATTATGGACACGTGGGGTTTTAAACATAAAACAATGTTTAGTTCATGAATTCGACTTAACCTTCTTAAATAAACATTGGCTCTCTTAACACCCCTTACTTAAAATAATACAACACTAAATAATCTCTAAAATGTTCCTTCAAACCTCCAAAAGACTTAACACCTTTAAACAGAAACACATCAGGTTAAAGACATTACTATTATGAGTTTAAATCACCCAAATGATTCAGAGATGGTCTTTTCTGGCAGAGATCACTGCAGATCCAGCTTACTGCAAACACAGACACACCCAAGCTATTTTCCTCAAAACTGGCTTTCTCCTTTTCAAGCAGCTCACAGCAAACCAGCCAGGCACTTTTCAAAATGCTTTCTCAGGACTGGCTTTCTCCTTTTCAAACAGCTCACAGCAAACCAGCCAGGCACTTTTCAGCTGCTCTCTCTCAAAACTGAAACACTGCAAAATGGCTGAGCTAGAAACCCAGCTCCACCCACACTCTGACATTGCTTCAGTAATATGAGCTGCTCCATTTCTCAAAGGTACTTTGCTTAAGCATCCATTTCTTAACGGTACTCTCACATGACAATACCAAAGAGTATTACAAATTGGTTTTGTTTGCAGTGCTCTACAATTGCATATCCTTTGCAATTGGTTCTATGATGCTTAATTGCTTTTTATATGTGTCCCATTTTTACTGTGTGGTGACTTTCTTGCTTTCAGAATCTTGGACGGGTGAACAGACAAACTCCTGTGGTGAGTGAAACATAATTAACTTTTGAGTAGATATCATATTCCAAGGGATGGTAACTTGAACATGTGCATCAACAGCATCCAGCATAGATGAGCACTGTCTCTAATTTTTGACAGCTACAGCTTGCACTGCCTTTAGTTTCTTGATTTTTGTTTGTTTGCTACTCAGCCTCCACGACCCGAGGACCTATCGATTGTCTGTTTTACTAGTGGAACAACAGGTATGTGCCATAAGAAGTACGAGTGGTTGCATTAATTAATGGCAATAAATAGTAGGATAAACTTGGCATTCCTTTCTCACTGCCCAATTTCACAGAAGCTGATCCACAATCACTGCATGTGCGCATATTAGGGTAGAGAAATGTGACAAGTCCATTTTTGCACAGCAGAGTTTTTCAGACATCAACGAGATAAATTACCATATATGTTTGCGATGTTGGTTGGACGATATTCTTGGTCTGTTTGTCTCAGTAGACCAGGGGGTCACTGAATTACCATCTGGGGATTGAACTCTTTCCTTACTTGAATCCATGATTCTTTCTCAATCAGTAATACAGCTCACACTTCTACATTGGTCCAAGGACCACCTGTATTCAGCAATTCCAGAAGTAAATTCTACGAGTCTATGAAGTCTTAATTTTCTAGGTTTTCTCAGATATGAATGGCCGAATATTGATATTTTAATCCCTCTGCCTCAGGAATACTAGTCCAATGATAATACCACAATGTCACTTCTACTCCCTCAGGAATACTAGTTCAGTGATAATACCACAATGTCACTTCTACTCCCTCAGGAATACTAGTTCAGTGATAATACCACAATGCCAATTCCATCCCCTCGGAATACTAGTCCAGTGTCAATACCCCAATGCCACTTCCACATCCCTTTCTTTTTTTTGATCAAGGACCTTGGCTCGGAGCATGCATCTTGCTCTGCATGCAAGTGCACAATTAAATAATGTAGCCAATAGACAGGTGGTTCAGGGTCAGGCTGAAGTGTGCACTGATGGTACCTGTAACAGAAATATCACCACCTCGCTCCCACCCACAGGGCAACCTAGAAATATCACCACCTCGCTCCCACCCACAAGGGCAACCGAGTGAATCCCGCTGGATCAAATTTGAGACAGCCAAATGGAGGTTGGCTGCAGCAGATTTTATAATAACCAGACCACTCTTGCCACCAGTGACTGTAATTATTGTCTTTATTCAGTCATGACCTGGAGGTCCTGGAGTGCTGTCAACCGATCTGATTGGCTAGCAGCTCTCCAAAAGCGGGGCTTCCTCCTGAATGAAGATCCATCTTCCAATACTCCTACCACGAGCTCGCAGAGGCATCAAAGTTGAGAGGAAAATAAGTAAAGGCTTCTAACAACTCGCCAAGTCTGAAGAAAAATGAAGAGTAAGCAATGTCGGAACTAAACCCTCTGATCGACCATATTGCCAGAAAGCAAAGATCATCGAGCCACCACTTGGACCCATCCAACTCTCAGGAGGAATTAACCAAGGATAAAGACTGGGCCCTACCTTCAACATCTCTCTAATTGTGGACCACCCACATTGGGACCCCTGAGGAGCAAAAGATTAATGGCCAAGCCCAGTGCCACTACAAGAACAAAGACATGAAAGAACTAGCCCCTAGGACTACCATGACTCTCCTGTCCATGCACCTCACAACTGAGGAGTGAGGTAGTCATCAGGATAAAAAGATCACTCCACTGGTCCATGAAAAGAGTAGACTTTAGGATCTGAAATGCTGAGCATTCCTCAGGGTCTTCCAAGGATAACCACAATCTGAACACTAGCTTCATTACTTCCAACTTGTTGACACAAATGGGCCAAGGCTGTCATCCACCTTGGCTCCTGCAGCGGTGCACAGCCTGGCCGGCTCCAGCAACTCCAAAACCTCTCATCCAACACCAGGAACAGAACCACACAGAAACGGAGGTTGGAAGGCCACCCCAATCTCCGGCTTCAAAGACCAGATTAAGTGTGCTTCCATTGAATTTGAATTTGATCTGCCTGTTTTCCAGATTGAGACTTCTGAAACATGGCAGCCAGTTCCCAAACTCTGCTGGGAACATCTCCACTACCTCACTGGAGACAGCATGCTCACCAGGGCTCCTCAACGGTTCCAGTTTATCGTCATCCAGTCGCCTCAGAATCTCGACCAGGTAGAGGCAGGCTTCCAACAAAGGAGGTGCTTGCCCTGTCGCAAGAATATCCTCATGCCCCACTGTCCACATTTTAAAAAAAAAAGGCATTTTCAATTTATATACAAATCACCAGAAATAATCCTCTTTATACACTTGTCATAGTACAAAAAGCCCCTTAGTTCCTTCGAACACACTGCATGTCCCACTTCATTATTTTTTTTTTCCAAATAAGGGGCAATTTAGTGTGGCTAATCCACCTACCCTACACAACTTTTTGGTTGTGGGGGTGAGACTCGCGCAGACACTGGGAGAATGTGCAAATTACACACGCACAGAGGGCCGGGATCGAACCCAAGTCCTTGTGAGGCAGCAGTGCCCCACTTTGTAAGAATGTAAAATAAAGATAGCCCCAAACCAAAAAACTTACCCCCCTTCCCAGCTGACATCTACCACTCCATAAAGAAGGCGATGGACAACCTCCATGTTAAGACGAATCCCTCCCCTGGCCCCGTAATGGCAAACTTGATCTTTTCTAGATGTAGGAATTTCACCAGGTCACTCTCCCACCATGCCGCCTTGGGGGTTCTGGAGCCCACCACCCTAATCAGATCTACCTCTAGGCTTTCAGGGAGGCAAAGGCCAACACATCAGCCTCTCTCCCCACCTGCACTCCGGATCCTCCAACACCCACAGTGCGACTGGACCTATAAAGACTTAATTACTTGCAAAGACTCTCATTCAAAGTATCATCTTGCATCATTGACTTTGTCTATATATGTGTTTGTGGAACCCTAATCTTCACTCACCTGATGAAGGTGCTGCGCTCTGAAAGCTAGTGATTCCAAATAAACTTGTTGGACTTTAACTTGGTGCTGTGAGACTTCTTACTGTGCACAATCTTTTCAAGCAACGGCGGGGGTGGCAGCCTTGCAAATATGGCTAGCTCTTTACTCATACAGTCCCTGATTGTAAATATCAAAACACATTATCCCATGGCAACTAAAACCTCTCCAACAACTCTGCAAATCTGCCTTCCACAAACAAATCTCTGAACCTCTCTATCCCCTTCTGCTCCCACGCCCTGACATTGAATCCAATCCTGCTGGAATAAATCTATTGTCACAAGTCGGTACCCACAGCGGCATGCACTCTATCTTAAAATGTCACCTACACTGATTCCAGACTCTTAGCGATGCAACCATCACTGGGCTTGTGGCATATTTAGCTGGTGAGAACAGAGGAGGCACTAACACCCTCAAATCGTCCTCCTCCATCCAGCCCTTCCTCCACGGCCTACATCCGCATCATCTCCACATTTGCCACCCAGAAGTAATTCAGCAAAGCCAACCCATCCTTTCACCTGTCCTTTCCCAGAAACAAGCCTCCTAATCAGGGGTACTTTTACCTCCCCATGTAAAATCAGAAATCAACCTTCCAAAAAAAGACTTGAGCTCAAAAATCAGGAGATTCTGAAAGACTAACAGAAACTTCAGTAGAACTGTCATTATGCTGGTCTCTGATCAACTCAAATTTGCCCAAGAGCTCAGTCACTCTGCACTTTCAGAATGGATTCTGGTAACTTTCTCACCCTCTTTAATTAATGGAGTGGGATTGGCAATTTCCAGTCCAAGTGGATAATTCTTGAATCAAGAGTTTGGAAGATCATGACTAAGCACCTACAATTTTCTCATCTACCTTTAATGTCCTGGATTGGAAATGGAGGCAGAGGTGTGTTAATGTCGCTGGGCTAGTAACCAAAGGTCCAGGCTAATCTTTCGGGGACAAGGTTCAATCCCACCATAGTAGCTTGTGGAATTTAAATTCAGTTCATAAAATCTTGGAATTGAAAGTCCTTCTCCATAATCATGGGTGGCATGGTGGCACAGTGGTTCAATTCAGATCTTGTGTCACTGTCCGTGTGGAGTTTGCACTTTCTTCCCGTGTCTGAGTGGATTTCCTCTGGACGCACCGGTTTCCTCCCACAGTTCAAAGATGTGCGGGTTAGATGTACTAAATTACCCCTTCTAGTGTCGAGGGATATGCAGGTTAAGTGTGGTTACACGGATAGGGTAGGAGCCTGGTTAGGGTGCTCTTTCAGAGGGCCGGTGCAGACTTGATGAGCCGAATGACCTCCTTCTGCACTGTAGGGATTCTATTCTATGATGACTAATCATCGATACACCATTTAAAAACGTCACTCATGCCCTGCCATCCTTGCCTGGTCAGGCCCAGATATGGCTCAAGGCTTCAAGTGACTCCAGACCCACAACAATGGGGTTAACTTTAAGTGTGCTGAGTGGCTAGCAAGCCACTCCGTTCAAGGGATGGGCAATAAATGCTGGCCTTGCCAGTGCCACGCAGGTCCCATGAAAGAATATATATTTTTAAAGAATCATTAGATCCTAGA
Organism: Scyliorhinus canicula; assembly: GCF_902713615.1. NCBI lineage: Eukaryota > Metazoa > Chordata > Chondrichthyes > Carcharhiniformes > Scyliorhinidae > Scyliorhinus > Scyliorhinus canicula. The sequence goes on along the minus strand of NC_052149.1, from coordinate 205,000,375 downwards.
GATTTTACCTAATATAAAGTCTTGATTTGTTTTCTTGTGTTCTTTTGTTTATCAATTTTGTGCCTTCTATTTTGTGCTTTATTATAATTGCATTAACCATATTACTTTTCCTTTCAGGAAACCCTAAAGGAGCCATGCTTACACATGGAAATGTGGTTGCTGATTTTTCAGGCTTTTTGAAAGTGACAGAGGTGAATATATGCACGGAGATTTTTGGTTGGATGTAAAATAATTAAATCGTATGTCGGAAGTAGTTGTGTTCAATCCCATTACTCTGCTAACTTTGCATAAAATTGAAGTCAGACAGGTTTTTAATTTTCTTGTACTGTCTTTAATTTGACAAATGGTGAAAAGTGAGCTCGTATCCATGCAGCCTTGGCATCCCTTTCAAAAATTAAACCATTACAAAGAACTATGGTTGATTTGAACATGCTGTTCTTTGATGCTGTGAAATGTTGATCCCCCCCCCGCCCCCCCCCCCCCCCACCCCACCCGTTAATGAGGACAGATGATATAAATGGAGAATCCATCTTGAGAAAGCTGATGCAGTGCTTGAATTAAAATTCACCATTGATTGACTGTGCTTCTGAAGAATCTCCCAATGGCCTCAGTAATTCAGTTCTTAATAATATCATGCCTACAAATGGTTTAAATAATAATATCCCAAGTCTTAAAATTCAGGTTCCTTTTGGAATATATTAATTCCCTTGGTTTGATGTTCACTGAGGGAAAACCTGTTTGAAAGACTTAATATCTTCCTTTGCTTTTTAACAAAATACTTTTTTTTTCAGGATTTCCTGTATAGTTTTTAGCCATTAAGGTGTGTAAGTGACATGCTCCCTGTGCAGTTCTTAAGCTACCTGTATGGGCCCCATCAAGCCTCTTCTTGGCACCCCTTTGAGAGCTTGATTGAAAGTCAGACCATTTGTTGCAGTTACAGAAGTGGAACTTCAATTTTTGATTTTGCAATAATTGTGCTGACATGTTATAACTTTTATATTACATTATAGTAATATCTTGTTACTCTTTTTTGCTTACTTCCAGAATGGTCGGATGGTTAATGTTCAGTAAAACTATCAGTCTTCAAATTAGCAAATACTGTTTATTGAATAGCGATTATAAATATCTGTGAGTTTGTTCACACTTCTACAATTGTAACTGAAGATTAGATAAATAAGAATAGTATATATGATGTTTAACAACACTTGCTTACTAAGCTACATCTCTTACAATCTGCTCACTAGTCACTCCTGATACGAAGAGGCGGGAAAATCCTGAGTGTAGCTTATATACATAGATCTGGTGCTGCCATCTAGTGGTTGTCTAGCACTATATTACAGATGTTAACCCCTTGCATACCAGCAGATATACAGATCACTACAATAGCTTCCAGGGTTGTGAAGATTTGAACCACATACCTGATTCAAAGAATGTTGTTGTATCACCAGTAAGGGGTGTGGGGGTATGTGCATTCTTAAATATCATCAATCAGTGTTGAAAATTATAGCTACTGCAATGATTACTGTGACCAATTGAATCCTTTAGATCTATTTTCAAATATTTGATTGTCTTTGTTTTCTTTGCCATCAGGGATGCTATTTGAAGCTCATTTGGTATAGGCAGTCATAAAGTTGGTGTAATTTGTGAATGAAGAGGTTAGGCAGAGAAATGAAATATCTGTGAGTCTCAATTTTGTTTAGTAAGTTTTGGACAATTCCAGATTTAAATGTTTAAATTAATTTAAAATCTATGAGGGCTGAATTGAATCATTGCCAAACAGGCATGGAGAATTGTGATGTATAATTAGCCTGCAGCAAGCATTTCTACACTGTTCTGTCTGCTTATTTTGATGATTGCTGCATACAACCAGCACTAACTCTATGGTTCATTAACTGCAAGTATCAGAATGGGCCCAAAGTAGTTATTGCCTTTACTATACTACATTTCTTAAAGGGGAGATGTATAATTGGCTGGAGCAGATATCAGTTTGGCAGGAAGAAAATCTGGCCTGGGACAGTGTGAAAAGAGTGTACTACGCTGTAGGCTTTTTGTCAAGAAGGTGAAAGGATATCCTGCTTCTGCTGGAGGCGAAAAGGCCTTCCAGACATTTGCTTAAAAGGCAGTGTGAACAGTTAGCCAAGGGGATCAATGTTAGTAGTCCAGTCGCAAGCATCTTGATACAGTGCTGCATGAAATTCAATGGCATCACAAGTGGACAATGTTCAATGAATGTATTTTCAAATGTCCCACCCTATCAACTGGATCACTAGCCCCAAGCACTGTTCAATTCACCTACCAACAATCTTTCATTCCGAACACTCACTTTCATATGCTCCATAGCACCCTCACACACTTGGGACTGCCACAAGCCTCATTCACAACTGGCATCTTGCACAATGCCATTGTTATAGCCATAACATTTGGCCAAATTGGACCATACTCGTGCTTCATTTTCGTTTGCAGGACAAAGTGACAAAGGAGAGATGTCCGGCATATCTGCATATCCTAACTGTCATGGAGGAGACAACAATTACTGAGACCTTGGGTAGTGGTGAGGCTGAAAGCTCTAATGCTCTTGCACACACCTCACTTTCCACTTATACCAAACTTGGTTACACCAATCGCAGGTTGTAACTATACATCTCAATTCCACACCACCCAACACACACTGCTAGTGCCTTACTGTTGCCTGTCAGCCAGCCAAGCACAAACTACTGTTTCTCATGACTGTGATACAGTCTAAAGCTCGGTCGTCTAGCCCCAGAGCTATTTGAGGACATGTTGACGGCCTTCTGTAGTCTTCACTAAAAGTCAGCAGTCAGAGACCAGTCACTCTGGTAGCAGTGCCATAGGTATACCAGGGCGAGCAAAGGTGCATTGAAGATGGACACTAAGGGAATACACAAGGATGAATCATTTAAGCCAATTCCATTTATGAATTGAGTTTACTGTTCATTTTCTTTTGTCTTTTATTTCCGTATTATGAACAGACAAACACTCTGTAGTTAGTAACAAGAGGTAAGGTAAAGTGTGAGACAATTGGTGAGCAGAATTGAGGCTGCAGTTACTAGTATCGAACTGACAGCCTGGCCAGAAAAGGGCTGTGTAGATTTGTCAACTCCCTCCTTATTCCTTCTCACGCTCATGTTCTTCAGCTGCTCACCATATAACTGCTTGTGATAGTAATGATATGCAGCATGTAACAGACCAGGATGAATCTTGCATATGCTTTGTTGAGTACTGTGGGATTAGTCTAGAACAGTGTAGGCAATTTAAGCATTCTTTCAGCACGCCAGTGGTCTGCCTCAATGTTTTCACATGGCTGCGTGGCTTTCATTGTATGCATGTTCATGAGTGCATGGATTGTGCCATCATCAGCCATGTCGTCAGGGGGTAGCCCATATCATCCTGTAGCCAACCTTTGGTTTACCACGGTGGCTCAAAAGCAGCTCGCACAGGATGTCATAAGATAGCAGGCATTTACCTCCATGATTATGGGCTGCCCACTTTCCCAAGCCTGCAGTATGGTCGCACACCAGCCAAATATTGAGGAAGTTGTGGTGACCGTATTGTACTAACCATCACCACTGTATTATTGTATCACGCTGTTGCCCATGTGGGCTCCACCTATGGACCATTGTACTGGACTACACAGAATGTATCATGTTGGTGCCCTTGTGTGCTCCGCCCTGGCTCCTCCCCCTCGAGGGGAGGTAGAAAGAGCAGCTGCCCTGTAGGCGGCTCTCACTAGCAGAGCAGTCGCAAGTGGGCACTTTTCTAGTCGATTAAAGCCACTACTCACTTCAACTCTCTGTCTCGCGTGAATTGATGGTCGCATCAATTTTTATTTTTTTTAAATAATTTTTATTGGATTTTTTACAGAAAATATAAAATATAACAACAAACAATGACATGCAACAAAATAACCCATAAAAACTGTAACACCCCCAAACCGTAACAACGCATGTATCCCCTCCCTCCCACCCCCCCCCCCAACCCCAATGAACAACAAGAGAACTTAAAAATAAATTAAAATTAAATAAACAAACATAGTCATCGCCCCCCCCCCCCCCCCCCCCCCCCCAGGTTGCTGCTGCTATTGTCCCAGTACCCTATCGTTGAGCCAGAAAGTCGAGGAAAGGTTTCCACCGCCGGGCTACTAGGGACGCAAAGGCCAGTACACCGGCCTCTTTCGCCTCCTGCACTCCCGGCTCCACCCCAACCCCAAAAATCGCGAGTCCCCAGCCTGGCTTGACCCTGGATCCCACCACCCTTGACACCGTCCTCGCCACCCCCTTCCAGAACTCCTCCAGTGCCGGGCATGCCCAGAACATATGGGCATGGTTCGCTGGACTCCCCGAGCACCTGACACACCTGTCTTCACCCCCAAAGAACCTACTCATCCTCGTCCCAGTCATGTGGGCCCGGTGCAGCACCTTGAATTGGATGAGGCTGAGCCGCGCACACGAGGAGGAAGAATTAACCCTCTCCAGGGCATCAGCCCATGTCCTGTCTTCGATCTGTTCCCCCAGTTCCCCCTCCCACTTAGTTTTCAGCTCCTCTACTGAAGCCTCCTCCACCTCCTGCATAACCTTGTAGATATCAGATATCTTCCCCTCTCCAACCCAGACCCCCGAAAGCACCCTGTCACTCACCCCCCTCGCGGGAAGCGAAGGGAATCCCTCCACCTGCCGTCTAGCAAATGCCTTTACCTGCAGATACCTGAACATGTTTCCCGGGGGAGTCCAAATTTCTCCTCCAACTCCCCCAGGGTCGCAAACCTCCCATCAATAAACAGGTCCCTCAGCTGTCTGATGCCCGCTCTGAGCCAACCCTGAAATCCCCCATCAATGTTCCCCGGGACGAACCTATGGTTCCCCCTTAACGGAGCCTCCATCGAGCCCCACACTTCTCCCCTATGTCGCCTCCACTGCCCCCAAATCTTGAGGGTAGCCGCCACCACCGGACTTGTGGTATACCTCATAGGAGGGAGCGGCCACGGCGCCGTTACTAAGGCCCCCAGACTTGTATCTCCACAGGACGCCCTCTCCATCCGTTTCCATGCTGCCCCCTCCCCCTCCATCACCCACTTGCGCACCATCGACACATTGGCCGCCCAGTAGTACCCCGAGAGATTGGGTAATGCCAGCCCCCCCCCCCCCCCCATCTCTACCCCGCTCCAAGAAGACCCTCTTCACCCTCGGGGTCCCATGCGCCCAAACAAAGCTCATGATGCTGCTGGTCACCCTTCTAAAAAAGGCCCTAGGGATAAAGATGGGCAAACACTGGAAGAGGAACAGGAACCTCGGGAGAACCGTCATTTTGACGGACTGCACTCTACCCGCCAGCGATAGCGGCACCATGTCCCACCTTTTAAATTCCTCCTCCATCTGCTCCACCAGTCTGGTAAAATTAAGCTTATGGACAGTCCCCCAACTCCTGGCCACCTGCACCCCCAGGTATCTGAAACTCTTCACTGCCCTCTTAAACGGGAGCCTCCCAATTTCCTCCTCCTGATCTCCTGGGTGTACTACAAATACCTCGCTCTTGCCTAAATTTAACTTGTAGCCCGAGTAGCCCCCAAATTCCGCCAACAGCTCCATCACCCCCGGCATTCTCCCTTTTGGGTCCGCCACATACAACAGCAGGTCGTCCGCATACAGCGATATCCGATGTTCCTCCCCACCCCGCACCTGACTCCTCCATCTCCCTGACTCCCTCAACGCCATAGCCAGAGACTCAATCGCCAGTGCAAAGAGCAAGGGGGGCAGGGGACACCCCTGCCTGGTCCCACGGTAGAGCCTAAAGTACTCCGATCTCCTTCCATTTGTAACTACACTCGCCATCGGAGCCGTGTAGAGCAGCCTCACCCATTTGATGAATCCCTCCCCAAATCCGAACTGTTCCAGCACCTCCCACAGGTACCCCCACTCAACTCTATCAAACGCTTTCTCTGCGTCCAGCGCCACCACTATCTCCGCCTCCCCCTCCACTGCCGGCATCATGATAACATTTAGCAGGCTCCGCACATTCGTGTTGAGCTGCCATCCCTTAACGAATCCTGTCTGATCTTCGTGTATCACCCCTGGCACACAATCCTCTATCCTGCTGGTCAGGATCTTCGCCAGCAACTTGGTGTCAACATTGAGGAGCGAGATAGGCCTGTTTGATCCACACTGCAAGGGGTCCTTCTCCCGCTTTAGGATCAGAGAGATCAGTGCCCGCGACATTGTCGGGGGCAAAGCCCCCCCCCCCCCCCCCCCCCATGCCTCATTGAAGGCTCACACCAACAGGGGGCCCACCAGGTCCACATACTTTTTATAAAATTCCACTGGGAACCCGTCCGGCCCCGGGGCCTTACCTGACTGCATTTGTCCAATCCCCCTGACTAGCTCCTCCAGCTCTATCGGCGCCCCCAGCCCCTCTACCAGCTCCTCTTGAACCCTTGGGAAACATAGCCTGTTCATGAAGCTCTCCATCCCCCCCCTCTCCCCATCGGAGGTTCCGACCGGTACAGTTCCTCGTAGTAGTCCCTAAAGACCCCATTTACTCCTGTCCCCTTCTGCACTACATTCCCACCCCCACATTCCCGTCACTCCACCAATTTCCCTAGCCGCATCGCGCCTACGGAGCTGATGCGCCAACATCCTGCTCGCCTACTCCCCATACTCGTATACCACGCCCTGCGCCCTCCTCCACTGTGTCTCCGCCTTTCTGGTGGTCAACAAGTCAAATTTGGCCTGCAAACTACGCCGTTCCCCAGCAACCCCTCCTCCGGTGCCTCCGCGTATCCCCTGTCCACATCCAGGAGATCCCCCACCAGCCTCTCCCTCTCCTTCCTCTCCCTCCTTTCCCTATGGGCCCGGATGGATATCAGCTCCCCCCAGATCACTGCTTTCAGAGCCTCCCAGACCATCCCCACCCGGACCTCCCCCGTGTCATTGGTATCAAGATACCCCTCAATACTTCTCCGGACCCTCCTACACACCACCTCATCAGCCAGCATCCCCTCATCCAGGCGCCAGAGCGGGCGCTGGTCCCGCGCACCCCCATCTCCAGATCAACCCAGTGCGGAGCATGGTCTGAAATCGCTATGGCCGAATACTCTGCATCCTGCACCCTCGGGATCAATCCCCTGCTCAGGACGAAAAAATCTATACGGGAATAAACCCTATGGACATGAGAGAAAAAGGAATACTCCGCGCTCTCGGTCTCCCAAACCTCCAGGGATCCACCCCTCCCATCTGGTCCATGAATCCCCTCAGTACTTTGGCCGCCGCCGGTCTCCTACCCGTCCTTGAACTGGATCGGTCCAGTGGGGAATCCAGCACTGTGTTAAAGTCTCCCCCCATGATCAGGCCCCCTGCTTCTAGGTCCGGAATGCGGCCCAACAAGCGCCTCATGAAGCCAGCATCAACCCAATTCGGGGCATATACATTAACCAGCACCACCTTCTCTCCCTGCAGCCTACCCTTCACCATAATATATCTGCCCTCCTTTTCCGTCACCACCTCAGCCGCCTCAAACGCCACCCTCTTCCCCACCAGAATCGCCACCCCCCGGTTCTTCGCATCCAATCCTGAGTGAAAAACCTGCCCCACCCACCCCTTCCTCAGACGAACCTGGTCCGCCACCTTCAAGTGGGTCTCCTGGAGCATAGCCACGTCCGCCTTCAACCCCTTCAGATGAGAAAATACCCTAGTTCTCTTAACCGGCCCATTGAGCCCCCTCACGTACCAGGTAATCAGCCGGATCAGAGGGCAACCCGCCCCCCTCCCCCGCTGGCTCGCCATAGCTTATCCACTGCTCGCCCCAGGCCAGCTCGCCCCGCCCGACCCGTTCCCCATGGCGATAACGCCTCCCCTCTACCCCACCAGCTCCTTCCTGGCCATTCCAGCAGCAACCCGGTAACCCTCCCCCCGGCTAGGACCCCTCCTAGCCGCGACGCACCCTCCATGGTACTTCCGTGAGTCAGCTGACTTCTGCTAACCCCGGTAGCTCCCGCCAAAACCCATCCCCTCCCGTCATGGGGTCATCCCCCTCTTGCCACACCTCCTTGGCACCGCTTCAGCGCGGGAAAGAAAACCATTAGAGGCCACACCCCCACCGCCAGCTCCGCCCCCCCTGCCCCGCCGCGCGGGAAACCAGAGGAAAGCCCGCGCTTTCACACTGCCACACCCCACCCTTCTGACGCAGCTCTCCAAAATCCAGTTTCACCCCAACCCCCAGCCCCGTACAGAAGAGAACATATAAAATACAAACCACCCACATTCCCCACATATCCCACACCCATACCCAACAGACAGACCCACCCGGAAATAGAGCAAAAAGAAAACCAGCATAAAAAACACACATGTCAAAGTTGAACAGCAACAGCGAAAACAGCAACGGCCATAGTGTGTCCCCGGACCCTAGTTCGAGTCCAGCTTCTCCGCCTGTACAAAGGCCCACGCCTCCTCCGGGGACTCGAAGTAGTGGTGCCGGTCCTTGTATGTCACCCACAGGCGCGCAGGCTGCAGCATTCCAAATCTGACCTGCTTGGCATGCAGCACCGCCTTCGTCCGGTTGAACCCGGCCCGCCGCTTAGCCACCTCCGCACTCCAGTCCTGGTAGATTCTCACTACCGAATTTTCCCACTTGCTGCTCCTCTCTTTCTTGGCCCAGCGCAGCACACACTCCCGGTCGCTAAATCGATGGAACCGCACCAGCACCGCCCTCGGGGGCTCATTTGCCTTAGGCCTCCTGGCCATCACTCTGAGCTCCTTCAAGCTCCAGGGGCAAATGGAAGGACCCCGCTCCCATCAACGAGCTCAACATCGTGGTCACATACGCCGGGAGATCCGGCCCCTCCAGCCCCTCCGCCAGGCCCAGGATCCTCAAATTCTTTCGCCTCGTGTGAACGTCCAGCTCCTCCAAGCGGTCTTGCCACTTTTTGTGAAGTGCCTCGTGCAACTCCACTTTCCCCACGAGGACCAGGGCTTCCTCCTCCCTCTCAGCGGCCTGCTGCTGCAACTCCCGAATGGACGCCGCCTGGGTCCCAAGCAGCTTGTTGGTAGTCGCATTCAGGGAGTCCAGCAGCTCAGTCTTCAGCTCCGCAAAACAGCGCAGAAGAGAGGCCTGCTGCTCCTGCGCCCACTTCCACCAGTCCTCGGGTGTTCCGCCGGCCGCCATTTTGTCCTTCTTCCCCCGCTTTTCTTGGGGAGCTGCTGCAGCCTTTTCTTTTGCCCCACTCCGGGTGAGCACCATAAATTATGGGGAATGCTCCTCTAGACACCTTCCCCCACCGGGATTCGTCGAAACAGCGCCGTTTGGGGCCCTCAAATCGGCCCAAAAGTCCTTAAATAGCGGGAGCTGCCGAACGTGCGGCTTAGCTCCGCATAGCCGCAACCGGAAGTCCCGATGGTCGCATCAATTTAATCGACTACAACATCGCTATGGAAGCAACCCTCCAACCTGACCAACTGGAACTCGACCCACAGGCCGCGGAAGCCAAAGGGATCTTTTCACACTGGCTCCGATTTTTCGAGGCCTACCTCCTTGCCCACCGTCACCGACGAACAGAAGCTGAACCTCCTCCATGCCCGGGTGAGCCATCGAATCTCTCTACAACTCGAGGAAGCCTCCACTTACGTAGACACCCTCGCGATACTGAAGCGCCTATACATAAGGCCAGTGAACGAGGTGTACGCGTGGCATCTCCTCACCACTCGCCGCCAATGCCCCGGGGAATCGCTGGAGGAGTACGTACGCGACCTCAAACTCCTCGCGCAAAGCTGCAACTACCAGGCCGTCACTGCCTCTCAACATATGGAGCTCGCCGTCCAGGATGCCTACGTGGCTGGAGTCAGGTCCACAAACGCCAGACAGCGCCTGCTCGGGAAAGGTGTCCTTGACCTAGAAGAGACGGTAAAACTAGCCACCTCCCTAGAAGTAGCGTTCCAAAGCCTCAACGCGTTCCCGTCCGATCACGCGACCCCCCTCGTGGACCCGCGACCAGACATTACCCCAGGCCTATGCCGCACGGCTGCCCGCCCAGCCCGGGGGGAGCAACCCTGCTATTTCTGCGGCCAGCACAGCACCCCAGGCAGCGCTGCCCTGCTCGAAACGCGAGCTGCAGCGACTGTAGCAAAAAGGGACACTTTGCCAAAGTTTGCCTGGCCAGATCTAAATCCTCCAAATCGCAGGCCCGACTCTCGGACTCTCAGGCCCGCAGACCCCACAGTGTGGCTGCATGTCTGCTGGCTCCGCCCCCTCCGGACGCGCCATCTGCCTCGTGTTGTCCGTGGAGGCAGCCATCTTCAACTCCGCATAACACTTGTGGCTCACGGCCGCCATCTTGGCCGTTCCCCCCCCCCCCCCCCCCCCCCCACCTGCCACGTGCGATGCGTGGGGGCTGCCATCTTGGACACCATCTTCCTCGCCGCCCAACACGTGCGACCGACGGGAGCCGCCATCTTGGCCGCCATCTGCAATGCTGCCCGACACATGCGACGGATGGGGGCAGCCATCTTGGAACCACCCTATTACCTCTGACCATGCCGGCTATCCGCAACTTGGCGCGGTCACCTTCGACCAGTCATGGCCAAAACACCTCCGGAACTCCATGATGACCATCCGGGTGAATGGACACGAAACGCCTTGCTTGTTTGACTCCGGGAGCACGGAAGCTTCGTTCACCCAGACACGGTAAGGCGCTGTTCGCTCCAAATCTTCCCTGCACTTCAAACAATCTCCCTCGCTTCTGGATCGCACTCAGTGCAGATCCGGGGGGTACACTGTTGCGAACCTCGCGTAAGTGTACCGAGTACGCCAATTTTAAATTATATGTACTCCCCGATCTCTGCGCTCCTCTCCTGTTGGGACTTGACTTCCAGTGCAACCTCAGGAGCCTAACTCTGAAGTTCGGTGGGCCCCTAGCCCCACACGCCGTATGTAACCTCGTTACCCTGAAGGTAGACCCTCCCCCGCTCTTCGCAAATCTCACCGCCGACTGTAAGCCAGTTGCCACAAGAAGCAGGCGGTACAGTACCCAGGACAGGACTTTTATCAGGTCCGAGGTCCAGCGACTCTTGCGGGAAGGGATCATCGAGGCCAGTAATAGCCCTTGGAGAGCTCAGGTGGTGGTCGTCAGGACCGGGGAAAAGAACCGGATGGTTGTAGACTACAGCCAAACCATAAACCGGTACACACACCTCGCTGCGTACCCCCTCCCCCGGATAGTTAATCAGATCGCACACTACCGAGTCTTCTCCATAGTGGATCTGAAGTCCGCATACCACGAGCTCCCAATCCGCCCGGAGGACCGCCACTACACGGCCTTTGAGGCAGACAGCCGCCTCTTCCACTTCCTCCGGGTCCCCTATGGGGTCTCGGTCTTCCAAAGAACGATGGACTGAATGGTGGACCAGTACGGGCTGCGGATCACATTTCCATACTTGGACAATGTCACCATCTGCACCAACGACCGGCAGGACCATGACGCCAACCTCCAGAAATTTCTCCAAACCGCCCAAGCCCTCAATCTCACTTATAACAAGGAGAAATGCGTTTTCTGCACAACCAGACTAGCCGTCGTGGAAAACGGAGTTCTAGGGCCCGACCCTGACCGTATGCGTCCCCTCCTGCAACTCCCTCTTCCCCACTGCCCCAAGGCCCTTAAAAGATGCCTCGGGTTTGTTTCCTATTATGCCCAGTGGGTCCCCAACTATGCGGACACTGATCAAAGCTACCATCTTCCTCTGGCGGCTGAGGCCCGCCAGGCCTTCAGCCGCATCAAGGCAGATATTGCCAAAGCCACGATGTGCGGTGGACGAGTCCGTCCCCTTCCAGATGAAGAGCGATGCATCAGAGGTCGCCATCGCTGCCACCCTCAATCAGGCGGGCAGTCCAGTAGCATTTTTCTCCCGTACACTCAACGCCTCCGAAATTCGCCACTCCTCAGTCGAAAAAGAAGCCTAAGCCATTGGGGAAGCTGTATGGCACTGGAGGCACTACCTCGCTGGTAGGAGATTCACCCTCGTCAGCGACCAATGGTCGGCAGCCTTCATGTTCGATAATACACAGCGGGGGCAAGATTAAGAACGATAAGATCTTGAGGTGGTGGATCGAACTCTTACACGGTAACAACTCAGTATATGGGTAATTAGGGAATGGGGCGTGGCCAGTAGGGGACATGGGCCTACTCGCGCAAAAAACCTAAAAAACCATGCCCCCTACTGGCCACGCCCCATTCCCTAATTACCCATATACTGAGTTCCCTGTCCTTGTCTAACACTGCCATGCCTTCTATTCCCCCCCACCTTACTGCTGACGTTCAATTTTGTTTGAAGAAGTCGATGAACGGTTGCCATCTCTGGGCGAACCCCTGAGTTTATCCTCGAGGCGAATTTGATTTTTTTTTCCTGGCTGAGAAACCCTGCCAGATCGCTGACCCACACACCTGACCTTGGGAGCTCCGAGTCCCTCATCCCAGCAAAATCCGTCTCCAGGCCAACAGGGAGGAGAAGGCCAGGACATCAGCCTTCCCCCCTCCGGCCTTCGGATTATCCGATACCCCAAATATTGCCAGTTCTGGACTCTGAGTTACCCTCTCTTCCAGGACTTCTGACATAACGTCTGCAAATGCCTGCCAGAATCCCCTCAACTTCAGACATGCCCAGAACATATGTACATGGTTAGCTGGGCTACTCCCACACCGCCCACAACTGTCCTCCACCTCGTCAAAGAACCCGCTCATCTGGGCTACCGTCATGTGGGCCCTGATCCACTTTGAACTGGATCAGGTTAAGTCTGGCACAGGACGAGGATGAATTGACTCTCTTCAAAGCTTTTTCCCACTTTTCCAGCTCTCTTCCCAGCTCCTCTTCCCACTTCCGATTTACCTTCCTGATCAGGGCCTCCTCCCACTCCATCAACTCCTTGTATATCCTCCCCTCTCTAACCCCAGTTTTTGAGATCACATTATCCTGTAGTCCCCTCGGGGGGAGGCGAGGAAAGCTAGGAACCTGCCTTCGTTACAAAGTCCTGGACCTGAAGACATCGAAACCCATTCCTGCCCGGTAGCTCAAACTCCTCCTCTAGTGCCTTCAAGGTCGGAAAGCCCACCTGGATAAATAAATCCCCCAATCTCTTGATTCCTGCCTGCTTCCACCTCCTGAAGCCCCCATCCAGCCTCCCTGGGACACACCTGGATTGTTACAAATCGGAGACCACACTACGCCCCCTCCAATCCCATTTGCTGCCTCCATTGCCCCCACACCCTTTAGGGCTGCCACCACCACAGGGCTTGTAGAGTACTGAGCCGGCGAGAAAGGCAGGGGGCGCCGTTAGTAAAGCCTCTAAACTCGTACCCTTGCAGGGTGCCACTTGCACTCGCTCCCAGGCCAACCCCTCCCCCACTACCCACTTCCTGACCATCGATATATTGGCCGGCCAGTAATAATTAATAAAGCTCGGGAGGGCCAGGCCCCCCTCTCCGCGACCCCGCTCCAAGAGTGCCCTCTTTACACTCGGGGTTTTTCCCGCGTGCACTCAACCTGTAATCGCCATGTTTATTTTGCTCAAAAAAGCCTTTGGGATAAAAATCGGAAGGCATTGAAAAAAGAAAAACAGTCTTGGGAGGACAGTCATCTTCACCATCTGGACCCTTCCTTCTAGCGTCAGCGGGAGCATGTCACATCTGTGGAAATCCCTTTTTATTTGGTCGACCACTTTGCCTCGATTTTTTAGCCACTTGAATCCCTAAAATCCAAAACTCTCAGCCGCCACTTTTAAAAGATAACTCTCTCAGTCTCCTTTCCGGCCCCTGTGCCTGGATCACAAACATCTCACTCTTTCCCATATTCAACTTGTAGCCTGAAATTCTCCTAGTACCTCCATGATTTTGGTCATCCGCCTCACCCGGTCTGTAACATAAGGCAGCAAGCCATCCGCATAGAGAGAAACGCTGTGCTCCAACACACACACACACACCCCAACCCTCACTATCCCCTGCCACGCACTCGATGCTCTAAGGGCCATTTCTAAAGGCTCTATGGCCAGGGCAAACAATAATGGGGAGAGCGGGCATCTCTGCCTTGCCCCTCTCCCAAGATTAAAATATTCTGACCGGGTTCGGTTAATTCTCACATTTGCCACTGGGGCCTGATATAACAGCCGAACCCTGCCCAAACCCAAACCTGCCTAAAATGTCCCATAAGTATGTCTGCTCCACCTGGTCGAAAGCCGTCTTCACGTCCATGGCTACTACCACCTCAGCCTCCCGCCCCTCAGCTGGCATCATTATAACATTGAGAAGCCATCTAATATTGGAAGTCAGGTGCCTGCCCTTCAGAAATCCCATCTGATCTTCATCTGTTACCTCCGGGACACAGCCCTCTATTCTGGTGGCCAAGATCTTTGCCAGTAATTTAGCATCTACATTTGAAAGGGAATTTGGTCTGTACAATCCACAGCTCTCCGGGTCCTTGTCTCACTTCAGGATGAGAGAGATTGATGCCTGTGACAGCGTTGGGGGAAGCACTCCGAACTCCTTGGATTAATTGAAAGCCTTAACTAACAGCGGCCCCACTAGCCCCAAAAACTTTCTATAAAATTTCCTGGGAATCCGTCAGGTCCCACGGCCGTACCTGATTGCATTGCCCCAATCCATCTCTCACTTCACCGAGCCCAATTGGGCCCCCCAAGACTTGCACCAGCTCCTCATCTACCTTCGGGAACTCGTGCCGCTCCAGGAATTGGTTCATTCCCTCCTCCCCTGCAGGGGGTTCCGACAGATATAAACGACTATAGAATTCACAAAACACGTCATTAACCGCCCCAGGGTCCCTCACTACTTTCCCTCACATCCTTAATTTTCCCTATTTCTCTCACCGTCTCCTGCTTCTTCAGCTGATGTGCCAACATCCTGCTAGCTTTCTCCCCATATTCACACACTGCCCCTTTTACCCTCCTCAGCTGTCCCTCCACCTTGCCTGTGGAAAGGAGCCCAAAATCCATTTGATGTCTCTGGTGCTCCTTCAGAAGCTCCTCATTTGGATACTCTGCATATCTCCTATCCACATGTAAGATTTCTCCTACTAGCCTGTCCAGCTCCACCCTATGGGCTTGAATAAAAATATAGTCCCCTCTGATGACCGTTTTCAATGCCTCCCACACCACCCCAGCCGCGGTCTCTCCCGTGTCATTGGTTTTTATATACCCCCGAATGGCCTCCCTCACTCACTCATATATCTTGTTGTCTGCTAACAGCCCTGCATCTAGCCTCCACTGTGGATACTGAGAATTTCACGTGTTCACCTGTAGGTCTAGCCAATGTGGCGCGTGGTCCGATACTACGATTGCTGAATACTCTGTGTCCACCACCCCCGCCAACAATGTTTTGTCCAGTATAAAACAATCGATTCTGGAGTACGCCTTGTGGACATGAGAGTAGAATGAATATTCCTTACTCCTTGGCCTCTCAAATCTCCACGAATCAACATCCCACATGTGCTTCATAAACCCCCACAGCTCTTTTGCCATTGCTGATACTTTCCTCGACCTAGAACTCGGCCGGCCCATCCTAGGATCCAAGACCGTGTTAAAATCACCCCCCATAACCAACCGGTGCGAGTCGAGGTCTGGGATTTTTCCCAGCATCTTCCTAACAAACACGACGTCATCCCAGTTTGGGGCATATATATTTACCAACACCACTGCCATTCCCTCCAGTTTCCCACTAATCATAATAAATCTGCGCCTCTCCATTTTCCCCACCTCTAACGCCACTCTTTTGTTAATCAGGATGGCCATCCCCCTTGTTTTAAAGTCCAATCCTGAATAGAACACCTGTCCGACCCATCCTTTTTTCAGCCTAAATTGATCCCCCAGCTTCAAGTGTGTCTCCTGTAACATGGCCACGTCCGCCTTTAACTGTCTCGAGTGTACGAACACACTGGCCCTCTTGACCGGCCCAATCAGGACACGAACATTCCATGTAACCAGTCAGGTCTGGGGGGGGGGGGGGCTCTTGCCAACCTCCCCTGTCAATCAGCCATGACCTTTCCTAGGCCAGCCCATGGCCCGCACCTCCCCAGCCCGGCCCGCACCTCCCCAGATCCGCCCCTCTGCAGCAATCACCATCTAGTCTCCATCTCCAGCCTCCTAGAAGTCCCCTAATCGTCAGCAGTCCCCCACTCCATCACTTTTCAACTTTTCAGCCCCCACTTCGCTGCCGTGAACCAGCCTTACCAACTAGCCTAGCAGGTCGCACCCCTGGCGCCTAGGATTCTACCAGCTGCTGGAACTTCATCCCTCAACTCTTAACATAAGTTTTCAAAACAATAGCACCAAGCACAGAAAGCAAACAAACATCCACTTAAGGTCTAGGCTCAACGGCCCATCCCTCCCCCTTTACAACATCTTATCAATCCCATAACCTTCAAACAGCCATAAACAATGGAAGTGAAAACAAGCAGGCTAAATAGAAAGACAGAAAAAATTATGCATGCAAAAACTCAGACCGATGTCTTTCCTTCCGAGAACATCTCAATTTGAGAACTTTTCTTTACCCCCCTCCATTTTTTTCTTCTTTTTTTACAAACACAAAAAAAAGGAAGAAACTGTATCTTGGTACATACACTAAAAGGTCAAAGTTAGATAGCTCAGAAATCCTTCTCTTCCCGGTCATCAGAACTCAAATTACAATGCACCACAGAACTTCTTGATTTAAATCGCGGCCAACCAGTTTGTTCTTTTTTTTTTTAAGTCCTTATGGGTCCCCCAGCTTGTTGTCTTTCATAAAGACCGCCACTTCTTCCGGCGAGCCAAAATATAGTTCCCAGTCCTTGTAGGTTACCCAAAGACTTTTATTCCCTTCGCATACAGGGCCGCTTTAACTTTATTAAAATTCGCCCTCCTCTTAGCAACCTCTGCTCCCAAGTTTTGGTAAACCTGGATCTCAGCTTCTTCCCATACGAACCATTTTGTCTCCCTAGCCCATCTCCTGATGTGTTCTTTGTCCATGAATCGATGCAGCCTCACCATCATCGCCGCCTGGGGCTCACGACCCTGGGGCTTGCACATAAGTGCCCTGTGAGCCTGGTCCACCTCCAATGGCTTGTCGAACGCCTCTGGCCCCATCATTTTCTCAAACATATTCACACCGGCATCCGATCCTTCCTTTCACTCTAGCAGACTGATGATCCAAACTTCTGCCTGCGGGAACGATTCTCTAGGTCATCCACTTTTTCCAGCAGCTGCTTTTGCCCATCCTGTAAAATGGCAATTTGCAGTGCCATCCCAATGGACTGCTCCTCTTGTTCCGTCGCCTGCTCCTGTAACTTTTGGATCAACTGTCCCTGGGCCGTCACTGTCACCTCCATCCGGTCGACAGCCCCCTTAATCAGGGCTACCACCTTGGTCAGGTTCTCCACACATTCCTTACGGTGCCGGGCGAACTTCTCATCCAGCTATGTAACCAACTGATCCATCGGCCGGGGGGCCGGACCTCGCTTCTCTGCCATTACAGCTACCAAGCTCAGATCCTCACTTCCAACCAGCTTTTGATTCTTTCTTTTGCAATTACTTTTTGAGCATAATTCCGTAGGATAGGGGTCGCCTTCTCCTCCTCTCACTTTTATCCACTTATGTTAGAAAAAATTTCCGCGAAAATTCGACTTAAAAGCCGTTAAAAAAACTACCAAGAGCAGGAGCTGCTAAATGTGCGCAACTGTTCACAGCATAGTCGCCACCAGAAGTCAGGATGGCTGGAATCTTGAGTTTAATTGGAGTGAGGATTCCCTTTGTTCTTGGAGACACTAGTTTTGGATTAACTAAATGAAGCCTCTTATCGAACCATTGCTAGAATAGTTAATACTCAGGCCATTTTCGCACCATTATGGGACACTAAGGCCTGCAAAGAATTGCCTTTGTTCAAAATTGGCTGGAACAGGCCCATCGTCCACAAGGTCATTGTTACTTTAAAACTGCTAGGAAGCATGATGTGATCAGCTGACGCCATCTTGTAAGCTCAGCAATTGTCCATGTCAATTGCAAGACCTCTGCAAAGTCATCAGGGATGCCAACAAAGGACAAAGAAAAGTACAGCACAGGAACAGGCCCTTTGGCCTTCCAAGCCCGTGCCGACCATGTTGCCTGACTAAACTACAATCTTCTACACTTCCTGAGTCCATATCCCTCTATTCCTATCCTATTCATGTATTTTTCAAGATGCCCCTTAAATGTTACAGGCACCCACTACCCTCTGTGTAAAATAAAATAAAAAAACCTGCCTCGTATATCTACTCTAAACCTTGCCCCTCGCACCTTAAACCTATGCCCCCTAGTAATTGACCCCTCTACCCTGGGGAAAAGCCTCTGACTATCCACTCTGTCTATGCCCCTCATAATTTTGTAGACCTCTATCAGATCGCCCCTCAACCTCATTAAATGTCACGTCATTTAAATCCTTCAGGATTATGTGGACTAGAGGCCTGTGGTCCGTTTCCACTCTGAATTTTGGCAGGCCGTAAACGTAGTCATGATACTGGACTATTCCTGTCAGGAGACCCAGACACTCCTTTTCGATCTGGGCATACCGTTGCTCAGTGGGCGTCATGACCCTGGAGGCATATGCCACTGGAGCCCAGGACGAGGAGTCATCTCGCTGGAGGAGCACGGCCCCAACGCCATCCTGGCTTGCATCAGTTGATATCTTGGTTTCCTTGGGTGGGTCAAAGAACGCTAGAACTGGGGCTGTGGTGAGCTTTGCCTTCAGCTCACGCCATTCCGCTTCATGTGTGGGCAGCCACTGAAATTCCGTTGACTTCTTGACGAGATGGCGGAGGGCCGTGGTGTGGGATGCCATATTGGGAATGAATTTCCCGAGAAAGTTGACCATCCTGAGGAAGCGGAGGACTGCCTTCTTGTCCTCCGGGGTCTTCATGGCGTGGATCGCCAAGACCTTGTCGGCATCTGGCCGCACACCCTGCTGCGAGATGTGGTCACCTAGAAACTTAATATCCGATTGACCAAATGAGCACTTGGCCCTGTTGAGCTGGAGACCATGTTCATGGATTCTCTGGAAGACCTGCTTGAGACGAGCGATGTGTTCCTGGGGCGTTATGGACCAGATAAACACGTCGTCCACGCATACCCGCACCCCTTCGATGCCCTCCATCATCTGCTCCATAATGCGGTAAAACACTTCGGAGGCAGATATGATGCCGAAAGGCATGCGGTTGTAGAGGTAGCGACCGATCGAGGTATTGAACGTGCACAGCTTGCGACTGGACGCGTCCAGCTGTATTTGCCAAAAGCCCCGGGAGGGGTCCAGCTTAGTGAAGAATTTGGCATAAGCCATCTCACTGGTCAACTCTTCACGTTTCAGGATCGGGTCATGCTCCCACATGATGTTGCAGTTTAGATCCTTAGCATCAATGCAAATGCGGAGCTCCCCTGATGGCTTCTTTACTCAGACCATGGAGCTGACCCAGTCTGTTGGCTCTGTGACCTTTGAGATGATGCCCTGGTCTTGGAGGTCCTGTAGTTGCTTTTTCAGATGATCCTTGAGGAGCGCCGGCACCCGGCGTGGTGCATGAATTACAGGAGTGGCGCTCGGCTTGAGCAGGATTTTATATCGGTACGGGAGTGTGCCATTTCCATCGGGCGAGGCCGTTGCCGGTGACGACATGGTGTGGACTTGCTGAACCAGGTTCAGGAGCTTGCAGGTGCGAGCACCGAGCAGGGACGTCCCGTCAGGCCTGACTATTTCAAACCGTAATGTTGCCTTGATCGCCTTGTTGGATACCCCTAGTTGACACAAGCCACTGGCAGCTATGGCATTGCCATTGTAGTCAAGGAGCTGGCAGGCTGGTGGAAGAATGCTTGGTCGGGCCTGGATGGTGTAGAGGTCGGATTGTGAGGTGAGGTTCGCAGACGTGCCGGTGTCCAGTTTAAATCGGATGCGAGCCTTGTTAACTGTGAGGACAGCACACCACTCATCGTCTGGATCCACACTGAGGATCGAGAGGCGTTGCGCAGGTGTGGTGGAGGCCAACTCATGTTTGGTTATGATGCCCACCCGATATGGAGACTTGAGGCAGTCAGCATCAGGGTCTGTTGGGCCGTCTGGATCGGAATCTGGCATGCCTTGCTGTATTGAGCGGACACCTTCACCGCAGCTGAGATCGCTGGCTACTGAGCGGTGGAGCAGATCTGCAAAGGGCTGTGTAGTGGCCAAGCTTGCAACACTGGAGACATCGGCGTCCTTTTGCCGGACATTGCCGCTTTAAGTGGGTGGAGCCACAATTCGGACACATCATGATGCTGACGTCAACACGTTCCGTGCGCCATCGCGCATGCGCAGTGCAGTCGGTCAACGTACGCACCTGCGCAGTCGGGTTGTCGGTCTCGTCGTCCACTCGGTCGTGGTGCGCATGTGCAGGGATCCGGGAAAAGCATTAGAAACGGCCACTCTCCTCGATGCTCAGGCCCTGAATCTGTGCGATGGCCTGCCCCCTTTCCGCCTCGTGGGAGGCCAGCTTTGCAGTTTCTGCCGCCCTGATGTGGGAGTAACAATTCTTGGCATGCTCATGGACAATGCACATCTCAATAGCGACAGAGAGGGTCAACTGTTTGATTTTAAGGAGCTGCTGCCGCAGGGAGTCGGAGTGGAACCCGAAAACGATCTGATCCCGGATCATGGAATCAGCCGTTGAGTCATAGTTACATGACTGCACTAGGATGCGGAGATGGGTCAAGAAGGAGTGAAAAGGTTCATCCTTACCCTGAAGCCTCTGCTGGAAGATGTACCGTTCAAAGCTCTCATTCACCTCATTGTCGCAGTGGCTGTTTAACTTCAGCAGGAATGTTTTGAATTTTGTTTTGTCTTCACCGTCGGCGAACGTAAGGGAGTTGTAGATATGGATGGCGTGATCCCCCGCAGTGAAGAGAAATAGCGCGATCTTCCTGGCATCCGATGCTGCCTCGAGGTCGGAGGCCTCGATGTACAAGAGGAACTTTTGCTTGAAGATTTTCCAGTTGGCGCCGGTATTGCGGAGGAGGCTGGATGTTTTCAATTGCGCTGGATGGCTGCTTGCTGGTCAATGCTGATTCACTTGAGGTAGGTCCATCAAGATCAGTATCACTCCGGTACCATGATGTGTTAGGCAGGTTGGTTTGATGTGGACTGCACTCGATGCAGGGAAGTTAGAAACAGACGTCTAACACTGGAAAAGATCCAACACTGTTTTATTCAACTGTAGAACTGCTGCACATATTCAGCTGTGGGTCGACACTGTACTGATCTGACTGGTACCTTGTAGCAGCCTGACCAGACTTACTATCTACCGCATGGTGTTTGCACTTGCTAGCTTATGGACTCTGACTGTCTCAGTAGCTGGGTCCCAAGAGAGCGGGAAACCTAGTGCCCTCTGTCTTTATAGTGGTAGTATCCTGTCCGGTGATTGGCTACTGTGTTGTATGCTTACTGGTCATCCTATGTGTCAATCACTGCCTGTCTGCATCTCATTATATACATGAGTGGATATTATGACACCTCCCACCCGGGTTATTCACTCTTCCAACTTCTTCCATCGGGCAGGAGATAAAAAAAGTCTGAACACACACTAACAGGTTCAAAAACAGCTTCGTCCCCACTGTTACCAGACTCCTAAATGACACTCTTCTGGACTGATCTGATATCTTCACACACATCTACTGAATAGTACTGCACTCTGTATGCTTCACCCGATGCCTGTGCCTATGTATTTACATTGTGCATTTGTGTATGTCCTTTGTTTTTTCATGTATGGAATGATCTGTTTACACTGTACACAGAACAATATTTTTCACTGTACCTCTGTACATGTGACAATAAAACAAATCCAATCCAAATATCTCCAGCTTGGATAGAACCAGATACATAAAAATCAATTAATATGATCAGGTTCACAGATTTTCATGCCCCTCGTGTTAAGGAAAAAAACTCACCACTCTGTATTTTGCTTACGAACAACCCTTACCAGGTCAACATTATTCCTCCATCAATCCGACTATATCCTTGTGTTATCAAGATGCTATAAGAGTTTGTCATGTTTTGTTCAAACCATTTTTTAATTGGATTTCTTCTTGATAGATGGATGATTGAAAAAGCAGCATTGTTGGCTATTACTGGTTCCTGAGAACGCAGTTGATGGACCTTCCTTCAGGAGCCACTATATTTTCTTTCACAGAAGTATGCTTGAGGCGATACAAATCCTTCTTGGAAAATGAAACTAATTGAATCAAAGTTTTTAACAAATACAATGCTGGGCGGAATTCTCTGACCCCCCCCGCAGGGTCGGAGAATCACCCGGAGCCGGCGTAAATCCCGCCCCCGCCATGGCTGGAATTCTCCGCCACCCGGGAATTGGCGGGGGCGGGAATCGCGCCGCGCTGATCAGCGTGCCCCCCGCGCCGATTCTCCGGCCCGCAATGGGCCGAAGTCCCGCTGACGTGGTTTCAAACACCTCTGTTGGTGGCTCTTCCTATGAAAAACTTCCTTATTTGATCAGCTGTCTAAAAATAAAAGTAATGAAAGACGGTGTCGGTGAATGCGAAATGCTGTAAAACTCCAAATCTTAAAGTCTAAAATATCCTCTTGAGTGTTGGGTATGTTAAATCATTTCTATATCCCCCTTTTTAAGTTTTAAAGATGTATGGTGTAATGATGCATATTAATCTATGAAGCAAGCTGCTGTAGCTGTCCTCACCGGGTGGGAAATTCTGGTCGGTTCCGTCAATAGTGACCCTCTCCCCGCTGCTGGCAAAGGGTACAAACAATGGGAAACTTTGTTTCAGTGGGACCGAAAGATCCTGCCACCTCAAAACATGCTGGGGGGGCGGGGGGGGGGGGGGGGGGGGGGGGGGCAGTGGAAAATTCTGCCCGACTGGGTCCACAATTTTGTTTCCTCATGTTATTGATGGAAGTAATATTTCAAATAGTCATGTCACCCCAAGATTTAATTCATTCATGGGATGTGAGCATCACTGCCAACATTTCTGGCTCATCCTTTGTTGCCACCTTTTTACATTGCTGCAGTCCTTGTGGCTCGGTAGAACACATTCTGTTAGGGAGGGAGTTCCAGGTTTTTGACCCAGTGACATTGGAGAAACAGCAATTATAGCTCCAGGGTTGGCTGGTGTGACATGAAGGGGAACATGGAGGCATTCCCATGTCTTTTCTGAATAATCACCAGTTCTTTCCTGATTAGACCTATTGTTCGGTCTAATCAAAATAAGGAATCACCAGTTCAAGGAAGCAATGGATAACACAGCAGGAAACTGTTATTAGAACAGCAACACTGTGAGCTACCAGATAACATTTCAGCACCAATGCATGAGGTTGAATAGTGTATAATGGGAAATATTTCAAAGAAAATGTTTTTCCTGTAATATCTCCCAATCTACTAATGTTATTTCTAAGAAAATTGCATGTGGTTTTATTGTCCATAGAATTGATGTATGTAAAGGGATTATCATCCACCTACAGGTTAGTTGCAGACCAATTTCATAGAATTTTTTTTTAAACAGTGCAGAAGGAGGCCATTCGGCCCATCGAGTCTGTACCGGCTCTTGGAAAGAGCACCCTACCCAAGATCAACACCTCCACCCTATCCCCATAACCCAGTAACCCCACCCAACACTAAGGGCAATTTTGGACACTATGGGCAATTTATCATAGCCAATCCACCTAACCTACGCATCTTTGGACTGTGGGAGGAAACCGGAGCACCCGGAGGAAACCCACGTACACATGGGGAGGATGTGCAGACTCCGTACAGACAGTGACCCAAGCCGGAATCGAACCTGGGACGTTGGAGCTGTGAAGCAATTGTGCTATCCACAATGCTACCGTGCT
Organism: Scyliorhinus canicula; assembly: GCF_902713615.1. NCBI lineage: Eukaryota > Metazoa > Chordata > Chondrichthyes > Carcharhiniformes > Scyliorhinidae > Scyliorhinus > Scyliorhinus canicula. The sequence continues at coordinate 204,976,494 of NC_052149.1, read as the reverse complement.
GGATGTTCCTCTCATTTCCATTAAAATCTCCATTCACTTTGGCAGGACTAGAAAATCCTGCCAGCATTAGGGGCTAGAAAATTCCAGCCTATGTGTGCAACATCTGCAATTCACTAAGGATGTTCTCACTGAAATCTGTCAACTTCTGCAGTCACAACTACAACCACAGAGGGCAAGCACCCCATTACTGGTTGCGATGAGCTTTTCATGCATTGGGCTACTGGCTGGTCGGAGTTGGCGATATCTCCAGCGACATTCAGTTGCTATCCACAAAGGCACTTTTTTTTTTATTACTTGAGAGCTGGCTGCATTTTATTCTCACTTGCCAGAGACCAGCAGGTGGAGTGAGCATGAGGCTTCGTGAGAATTGTATTTGCATTCCTGCATGTGTCTCTCTTATACCAGAACCAAAGATTTCTTGCCAGCTTCAAGGTGACTATAGAAAAGAATAGCGTAGGCATTCTATTGTGTCACCTCCATTCCAGACAACATGGAAATTCAAAGGAAAGCTACTGGATAATAACTAAGAGGGAACAAAGTCTACACAGCCCCTCACTGGCTGTGAAGAATCCATCTGCTTGCAATACCAGCAAACACGACCCTGATTCCCCATTAATCAACAATTTCACATCTTGCCTTCTCTTTTGCACTGGCTATCTGCTTGCACATAATGCAAAAGTGAATACCCCCACAAAATAAAATTGACAAACCAGATTTATATATGAAATGATTCCGTATTGCAAAAAGTGAACAAATCAGTCTTGGGAAATTGGGGGGGCATGCTGACACCGATCTGCAGCTTTTAAATCGGGAGATAGTGTCGAGTAAGTAGGAGGATTCCATCATTTAAATGTTACAACACCAGGTTAAAGTCCAACAGGTTTGTTTCAAATCACTAGCTTGCTCACCCCAGTCCAATGCCGGCATCTCCGCATCATCATTTAAAATGGTTTTAGCCTTTCCTTGGACCATGGCCTGGGCAATGGTTATCCCAGTAATGGCCAGCCAAAAATCCTCCTTGGAAATCGGGACATTTTAGGCTCATTCGTCTGGATGTGGTTAGCTCTTGCTGCTTTGGTTTCTGCACCATCATGTCCTGGAAGAGATGGAAATATGTCGATGGGTGTCACAAAATCTGAGTTGTGTGGTTGTTATCCATGTGTACAAGCTGAGATAAGGGTGAGGTTTGCAGCAGTGCCAGGTGTTTTTGAGGATGCAGTGCTGCAAATGAAAGTCGGGTATGAATCCTGACTGTTGCAGATTGCTGGTAGGTGAAAGGTGGGGGTGTCATGAATTGAACAGTGTCTGAAGGAGGGGTTTCCAAATTGTCGGTTGTGACCCCATTGCGGTTGTGGTCTCTGAAACGACAATGGTGACTGTGGAGTGAAGACAGAGATTTGATAATCCTGGGATTTTAAATGTGTGCTTTTTGTGATGGCCATGGCTTAACATGAGCTGTCAGGACTGATGGCTGTCAACAACAACAGCCTGCCAAATAATGGTAGGTGTCTTATTTTAATTTATGTCGTTCATGTTATTGCCATTCTTCAATGTTTCACAGGTCAGATTCACTTCTGCATGGCTGCAGATCCCTACTCCATCCATAATACACCTCCTTTTGAACGGTGCTGGTGCTGATTGGCTTTAAGCAGTATTTTAACTGATGCTAGCCACTCTCAATATTGGTCACCACCTGATATATTAGAACATAGAACAGCACAGTACAGGCCCTTCAGCCCACGATGTTGTGCCGACCATTTATCCTAATCTAACACCCCTTCAATTTACTGCTGTCCATGTGCCTGCTGAAGAGTCGCTTAAATGTCCCGAATGACTCTGACTCCACCAACTCTATTGGCAGTGCATTCCACACACCCACCACTCTGTGTAAAGAACCTACCTCTGACTCTCCCCTATACCTTCCTCCAATCACCTTAAAATCATGTCCTCTCGTGACAGCCATTTCCACCCTGTGGAAAAGTCTCTGGCTATCCACTCTATCCATGCGCCTCATCACCTTGTACACCTCTATCAAGTCACCTGTCTGCCTTCTTCGCTCCAGTGAGAAAAGCCCCAACTCCCTCAACCATTCTTCATAAGACATGCCCTCCAGTCCAGGCAGAATCCTGGTAAATCGCCTCTGTACCCTCTCCAAAGCATCCATATCCTTCCTGTAATGAGGCGATCAGAACTGGACAAAATATTCCAAGTGTGGTCTAACTAGAGTTTTATAAAGCTGCAGCAAAACATCGCGACTCTTAAACTCAATCTCCCTGTTAATGAAAGCCAACACACCATACGCCGCCTTAACAACCCTATCAACCTGGGTGGCAACTTTGAAAGATCTATGTGGATTCCAAGATCCCTCTGTTCCTCCACACTTTCAAGAATCCTGCCTTTAACCCTGTATTCAGCATTCAAATTTGACCTTCCAAAATGAATCACTTCACATTTATCAAGGTTAAACTCCATCTGCCACTTCTCAGCCCAGCTTTGCATCCTGTCAATGTCCTTCTGTAACCTGCAACAACCCTCAACACTATCTGCAACTCCCCCAACCTTCATGTCATCGACAAACTTACTAACCCACCCTTCCACTTCCTCATTCAAGTTATTTATAAAAACCACAAAGAGCTGAGGTCCCAGAACAGATCCTTGCGGGACACCACTGGTCACTGACCTCCAGGCGGAATACTTTCCATCCACTGCCACTCGCTGTCTTCTTTCGGCCAGCCAATTCTGTATCCAGACAGCCAAATTTCCCTGTAGCTCATGCCCCCAAACTTTCTGAGTGAGCTTACCATGGGGAACCTTTCAAATGCCTTACTGAAATCCATATACACCACATCCACTGCCCAACCTTCATCAACGTGTCCCCCCCCCCCCCCTCCCCCGCCCCACTCCCACCCCCAGCAAGATGTTCAAATTTTGAATTTCTTTGCCAGAGAAGGGTTGGAGCAATTTAACTCTGAAGTATTGGAGGGAGTATTTCAGGAAAATAAAATATATTACTCATCTTTGCATTTCTCCAACTGTAGCAAATCAAAAAAAATGATTTGCATTCAAAGTCTAATTATTCTGAACCCAGCAGTGTATTGCAACACACCATGGTTCGTTAATGACGGTAACCAAGGGTGTGCAATTCTCCAAAAGGTTTTCTAAATGTTGTCTCTGGAGAACCCAGCTGCGAATTCCCACTGGGTGGTTCAGCGTGATCCAGATCACAATCCACCCATTCTTAGAAACGTTTTTGAAGCCAGGGTGATTTGCACCAGTGAGGCTGACCCTCAAGATCAAAGAACAAAGTAAAGTACAGCACAGGAACAGGCCCTTCGGCCCTCCAAGCCCGTGCCGACCATGCTGCCCGTCTAAACTAAAATCTTCTACACTTCCTGGGTCCGTATCCCTCTATTCCCATCCTATTCATGTATTTGTCAAGATGCCCCTTAAATGTCACTATCATCCCTGCTTCCACCACCTCCTCCAGCAGCGAGTTCCAGGCACCCATTACCCTCTTGTGTAAAAAGAACTTGCCTCGTACATCTCTAAACCTTGCCCCTCGCACCTTAAACCTATGCCCCCTAGTAATTGACCCCTCTAACCTGGGGAAAAGCCTCTGACTATCCACTTTGTCTATACCCCTCATAATTTTGTAGACCTCTATCAGGTCGCCCCTCAACCTCCGTCGTTCCAGTGAGAACAAACCGAGTTTATTCAACCGCTCCTCATAGCTAATGCCCTCCATACCAGGCAACATCCTGGTAAATCTCTTCTGCACCCTCTCTAAAGCCTCCACATCCTTCTGGTAGTGTGGAGACCAGAATTGAACACTATACTCCAAATGGCCTAACTAAGGTTCTATACAGCTGCAACAAGACTTGCCAATTCTTATACTCAATGCCCCGGCCAATGAAGGCAAGCATGCCGTATGCCTCCTTGACTACATTCTCCACCTGTGTTGCCCCTTTCAGTGATGTGGATCTGTACACCTAGATCTCTCTGACTTTAAATATACTCTTGAGGGTTCTATCACTCACTGTATATTCCCTACCTGCATTAGACCTTCCGAAATGCATTACCTCACATTTGTCCGGATTAAACTCCATCTGCCAACTCTCTGCAGAAGTCTCCAAAAGATCTAAATCCTGCTGTATCCTCTGACAGTCCTCATCGCTATCCGCAATTCCACCTACCTTGTGTCGTCGGCAAACTTACTAATCAGATCAGTTACATTTTCCTCCAAATCATTTACAATCAGCAAAGGTCCCAGCACTGATCCCTGCGGAACACCACGAGTCACAGCCCTCCAAACAGAAAAGCACCCTTCCATTGCTACTCTCTGCCTTCTATGACCTTGCCAGTTCTGTATCCACTGTATCGGGATGCTGTTTTTTAAAGGCCTCCCCGATTTCAGAATAACACTGCAGTCTCTCTTTCCCCCTGCTCCTTAGCAGTGCCAGAGGGCAGTACTTTAGAACATCTGATTTTTAATGGAAGGACTTCCGAACAGAGGAAACCCCAGCAGGAAAAAACTTGAGGATAGAAACAACACCTTCTCAAAAGAGGAAGCACATCAGAGTTGATGGACCTTGGCGAGCTATAAAAACAAATGTGGCGATAACCACTGTAGATGTGCATACTTGCAGTAGGGGGATGTATGGCTGTACCTGTAATACAGGTTCCTCCTGTAAGCCCCTGCCGGCTAGCTCCGCCCACAGGGAGCTTGTGTATAAATATGCGCGTGAGTGACTCAGACTCTAGTCTTCAGTTGCAGCCAGAGGAATAGCATCACACAGCAATAAAGCCTCTATTGTACTTGTCTCTCGTCTTTGAGTATAATTGTTAGCGCCACAATTTATTGCTTTGTGATTTTCCGTTCACCGTGGACATCAAAATCAAGCCTGACCGTCTGCAGCTGGATCCGCAGTTGCCTCACGCCAGAAAAGACTTTGTTCAGTGGTTTGTAGTCTTCGAGGCCTACATCTCTTCAGCGGACCCTCCCCCGACGGAGGCTCAGAAAAAGCAACTCCTGTACTCCAGACTTAGCTCCAGTGTCTCCGCTAATTCGAGATGCGACTGACTACACCACAGCTATGGAACTGCTCAAGGAGAACTATGCACAGTCGGCGAACACCCTGTTTGCGAGGCATCAACTCTCTACTCGCGTCCAGCAGCCGGCTGAGTCGATTGAAGACTTCTGGAGGGCCCTTATACCTCTGGTACGAGACTGCGACTGCCGGGCCCTCACAGCCACGGAACACTGACTTATTCATGCGCAATGCCTTTGTTACAGGCATTGCATCGGACCCCATCCGGCAACGACTGCTGGAAGGGGCCGCCCCCGACCTCGCGGCCGCAAAGGCTCTGGCGCTTTCCATGACGGCCGCCTCCCGTAGTGCGCGATCTTACTCCGCTAGCCACTCGGCCCACCCGTCCTACCCCTCGTGGACCCTACAAACGGCCCCCCAGGTGCAGCCGCCCCCGCGCACTATGCCTACGCTGCTCGCCGCACCGCGCTCCCTGGGGGTCCCCACTGTTATTTCTGCGGTCAGCAGAAGCACCCTCGCCAGCGCTGCCCGGCCCGCACCGCGACCTGCAAAGCTTGTGGCAAGAAAGGCCACTTTGCAGCGGTGTGTCAGTCCCGGACGGTTGCTGCTATCGCGTCCCCGGCCCCCTCGCCTCAGCCGCTCGCTCAATGGGCCCCGCCATCCGCTTCCCCCAACCCCACGTGCGCTCCATGGGCGCCGCCATCTTCATCCACCACCGCCATGTGCGTTCCATGGGTGCCGCCATTTTGTCCCGACCCCACAACGTGCGCTCCATGGGCGTATCCACAGGTACTCCAGATGCCGCCATTTTGTCCTCCCGGGACGGGGCCACGGGACATGGGTCGCTACCGCTCCTCGTCGGACTCATCTGATTCGACCGCCGATCGCCCGCTGCTCGCCTCCGTTACGCTCGACCAGTCGCGTCCTCACAACCTGTCACCCTCTTCCACATCAGTGCTGGTCAACGGCCACGTGACCTCCTGCCTCATTGACTCTGGGAGCACCGAGAGCTCCGTCCACCCGGACACGGTAAGGTGCTATTCCCTTGAAGTCCATCCTGCCAACCGGCAGATCTCTCTCGTCTCCGGGTCCCACTCTGTCCCGATCCGGGGTTTCTGCCTGGTTAAACTTACTGTACAGGGTGTGCAATTCGACCGCTTCCGTCTGTACATTCTCCCCAACCTCTGTGCGTCACTCTTACTAGGCCTGGATTTCCAGTGCAATCTCCAGAGCCTCACCCTCAAATTCGGCGGACCCCTACCTCCCCTCACTGTTTGCGGCCTCGCGACCCTCAAGGTCGAGCCTCCCTCGCTCTTTGCCAATCTGACCGCAGACTACAAGCCCGTCGCCACCAAGAGCAGACGGTACAGCACCCAGGACAAGGCCTTCATCAGGTCCGAAGACCAGCGGCTGCTTCGTGAGGGTATCATCGAGGCCAGCAACAGCCCTTGGAGAGCCCAGGTGGTAGTGGTTAAGACCGGGGAGAAGCACAGGATGGTCGTGGACTACAGCCATGCCATCAACCGGTACACGCAGCTCGATGCGTACCCCCTCCCCCGCATTTCTGATATGGTCAATAATAAGATTGCACAGTTCCGGGTCTTCTCTACTATTGACCTGAAATCCGCCTACCACCAGCTCCCCATCCGTAAATCGGACTGTCCCTACACTGCCTTCGAGGCAGACGGTTGTATGTGCCAATTTCTTGGGGTTCCCTTCGGCGTCACGAATGGAGTCTCGGTATTTCAACGAGAAATGGACCGAATGGTTGACCGGTACGGACTGCAGGCCACCTTCCCGTACCTCGACAATGTAACCATTTGCGGCCATGACCAGCAGGACCATGATGCCAACTTTTCTAAATTCCTCCACACCGCATCTCTCCTTAATCTCACGTACAACAAGGAGAAGTGCGTGTTCCGCACAGACCGCTTAGCCATCCTCGGCTACGTAGTCCAAAACGGACTACTGGGGCCCGACCCCGACCGCATGCGCCCCCTCATGGAGCTCCCCCCCCCCCCCCCCGCCCCAAGGCCCTCAAACGCTGCTTTGGGCTCTTTTCTTATTACGCCCAGTGGGTCCCACAATATGCGGACAAGATCCGCCCACTTATCCAGTCCACACATTTTCCCCTCTCGGCCGAGGCACAACAGGCATTCGCCCGCATTCGAACTGACATAACCAGGGCCGGGATGCACGCAGTAGACGAGACACTGCCTTTCCAAGTAGAAAGCGACGCTTCAGATGTCGCACTGGCCGCCACGCTGAATCAGGCAGGCAGACCCGTGGCATTCTTTTCACGCACCCGCCACCCCTCCGAAATTTGGCATTCCTCTGTTGAAAAGGAGGCCCAGGCAATCGTTGAAGCGGTGCGGCACTGGAGGCATTACCTGGCCGGCAGGAGAGTCACTCTCCTCACTGACCAGCGGTTGGTAGCCTTCATGTTCAACAACACGCAGCGGGGCAAGATCAAGAATGACAAAATCTTGCGGTGGAGAATCGAGCTCTCCACCTTTAACTACGAGATCTTGTATCGCCCCGGCAAGCTCAACGAGCCCCCAGACGCCCTCTCCCGAGATACATGTGCCAGCGCACAAGTGAACCAGCTCCGTGCCTTGTACGAGAGCCTTTGCCATCCGGGGGTCACTCGCTTGTAATCAAAGCCCGCAATCTGCCCTACTTCGTCAAGGAAGTACGGACAGTCACCAGAGACTGCCAGATCTGTGCCGAGTGCAAGCCGCACTTCTACCGGCCAGATCGCGCGTGCCTGGTGAAAGTGTCCCCCCCTTTTGAACGCCTCAGCGTGGATTTCAAAGGGCTCCTCCCCTCCACCGACTGCAACACCTACATCCTTAGTGTGGTTGATGAATTTTCTAGGTTCCCCTTCGCCATCCCATGCCCGGATATGACGTCTGCCACCGTCATCAAGGCCCTGGATTCCATTTTTGCCCTGTTCGGTTTCCCCGACTACATCCACAGTGACAGGGGATCCTCGTTCATGAGCGATGAGCTGCGTCACTTCCTGCTCAGCAGAGGTATCGCCTCCAGCAGGACGACCAGCTACAACCCCCGGGGAAACGGGCAGGTAGAGAGGGAGAACGGGACGGTATGGAGGGCCATCCAGCTGGCCCTATGGTCCAGGAACCTCCCAGCCGCTCGTTGGCAGCAGGTCCTCCCTGACTCGCTCCATTCCATTCGGTCGCTATTGTGCACCGCAACTAACAATACACCCCATGAACGTATTTTGCCTTTCCTAGGAAGTCTACATCCGGGGTGTCGCTCCCAACGTGGCTCATGACTCCGGGCCCAGTCCTTTTCCGTAGGCATGTCCGGAACCACAAGGTGGAACCCCTGGTGGACAAAGTACGCCTTCTCCACGCCAACCCTCAGTATGCCTACGTGGAGTTCCCCGATGGCCGCCAGGATACAGTCTCGCTCCGGGACCTGGCTCCCTTGGGTGCCGATCCCATGCCCACGCCCCCTTTTCCCCCCCGCGCCACTCTCCTTTTCCCCGGCGCCCTCCTATTCGTCCCCACCAGGTCCATCCCTCGTCCCCCTGCCCACACTGGAGGACACGGAAGATTTCAGCTCGCTCTCGGAGTCATCCCGCCAGCAGCCAGCACCAACACCGCCAGCACCTGCACCGACGTTGCCACCACAGCTACGCTGATCACAGCGGAACATTCGACCACCGGTCCGGCTCAACCTGTGACCCGCTGACCGGATGGACTCTTGGTTTTCCTTGCTTGGACCATTTTGTAAATATTTCACCCTTTGTATCATAGTTACACGTCACCCCCGCCGGACTCATTTTTACAGGGGTTGAATGTGGTGATAACCACTGTAGATATGCATACTTGCAGTAGGGGGATGTATGGCTGTACCTGTAATACAGGTTCCTCCGGTAAGACGCTGCCGGCTAGCTCCGCCCACAGGGATCTTGTGTATAAATATGCGTGTGAGTCACTCAGACTCTAGTCTTCAGTTGCAGCCGGAGGAATAGCATCACACAGCAATAAAGCCTCTATTGTACTTGTCTCTCGACTTTGAGTATAATTGTTGGCGCCACAACAAACAAAGCAAAATAGCCTGGACATGTCAATTGGGAAGCTTGTACAAGATAATGGATTGTGAGGGCAGCACGGTGGCGCAGTGGGTTAGCACTACGGCCTCACGGCGCTTGAGGTCCCAGGTTTGATCCCGGCTCTGGGTCACTGTCCGTGTGGAGTTTGCACGTTTTACCCGTGTTTGTGTGGGTTTCGCCCCCACAACCCAAAAATGTGCAAGCTAGGTGGATTGGCCACTCTAAATTGCTCCTTAATTGGAAAAAATGAATTGGGTACTCTAAAATTGATTTTTAAAAAGATAATGGATCGTTAAATTGAATGTAAACAATGCAGTTGCAGGCTTTTGGGCTTCTCCGCAAGCCCAGAGTGAAGTTAAAGGGCAATGATATTGAATGTCAAAAAAGAACTTCAAACACATCAGGGAAAACTTTCACCTTCATCTGACAGTTCTTTAAACTTGGCATGCTGGGAGAGGCTTTAAAAGAGAGGAAAGATTTGACAAACACCAACCCCCTACTTGGCACCCTGGATGTAAGTGTAGGGAGGGTATTTTCCCCCTTGGTGTCCCTGACATCTGGTTCCCGCATTTAGGGACCAGTAGTGATTTATGCTTGTGAAGCTGCAGCATGCCATTTCAATCTCACTAGTGAGGTTGAAATGGATGCTAATGATTTCTGGGCCTCACGACCGATTTTAACAGGCCAGCAAGAATTCCAGATGCCCCTGGAAAATTGACCCCAAAAATATAATAGGAAATCAGCAGAAACCAGACATATGAGCGAGGGAAAAGTGCTTTATCTGTAGTTAATAATTTGTTGTTTGATTTTTCTGTTGCAGAACAAGAGATCTGTGATTTGACTATTGGTACAACAACTGTAGGGAATTTGTTTTCCTGTTAGTCATAATTTGAGAAATTTGCCATTACTGTAATTGTCCCCAGCTGCATCCTGCTGTATTGTAAATATGAAATACAAGAAGTAATGTTAAATATCTTGAGCAGGTGTGCTGTTCTCGTGCACAGTGGCTGACCAGTAAGGATTGACAGAGCCTGGGAGCAGGTTACCTATCCGCATTTTGCCAGAGGAAATTGAATGTGATGCAGATAAAACCTAATAAGAAAGAAGGCAAATTAAATACATTTTTCCAAATGTTATTTGAAAATATGTTTTCTGTTATTTGAATTGACAATTAACTAATGAATATTTTGCACGTTATTTCATTAGTGTAGTGTTGATTTATTTACTCTTAAAGGGGCTGGGTCACAAAGCGTTCCCAACGTTTAGTTGTGATGTCAATCATTCACTGTCAATTTATAGCTCAGAGTGGTCAGTTTAGAAGTCTGATATTGCAAGTGACTGCAGAAAGTTGGGAGGGGGTGGTGAGGGAAGAAAGTATAGCTGTTAATGGCAATGCACTTTCATAAAGCTATGTCGCTTTTGACAGAAATTCACTTTATGGTAAATTTATCGATTTGGCCATAGAGAAGCTTTCCTACTTTAAGGCAAGAAAAATGCATAAGTCAGCTGCTGAATACATTAACAGATTCCTGTTGGCAAGGAGTTAAGTGAACAACAATTTATGAAGAAGTTGGCCTTAAAAATGGAGAACAATTTTTTGTACTTTTTGCAAAAGCCAAAATAGTGCAGATACTGAAATCTTGAGGAAAAAAAAAAATCAAAACGTTGGCAACATTCGACAGGTTAAGATGGTCTTTGGAGAGAAAGTTAATTTCAGATTGATTAACCTTTCACCAGAGTTGTTGGTCAAGTTTGCAGTTGCCGAGTTTGATATGACGGCAGAGTTTTGAGACGCAATTAACCTTTTGTGTCCTTTGAACATATATTCATTGAGATGACAAAGCCCCTTTAATTCATGTCCGTTTCTCCTAGTGTCATTTTCTTTTCTCTTGTAACTTTCTCTTTGTGTCTCTGTCAGTGTATTTTCCTCTCTGTCTCACATTCCCTCATACCCTCTGCAGAAAGTGATCTTTCCAAGACAGGACGATGTCCTTATTTCCTTCTTGCCTCTGGCGCACATGTTTGAGAGAGTTATCCAGGTAAGAGTCTATCTCACCATGCTTGTGCCACTTGTTATGTTTTACAGAGCCAATGGCTGCCCACATCTGATGATGTACATATTTCCTACTTGCCATTAGCACACATGTTTGAAAGAATGGTACAGGTAAGAATGGCCCATTGAGTCTATACAGGCAGCTAACTGTCTGCCACTCTTAATCACATCTTCAAAAGTATACACTCATTTGCTATTCTATTCTGTCTTTCATGCTTTGCAGCAAAGCCCTGGTGAAGCGCAGTATTGGCTTTCACTAATGCAGCATTTCTTTATTTACTGACTAATGGTAACACTGACCACTGATAGTCATATACTTTCATGCCTACTAAAATTCTTTCATTTCATCGCTTTGGTGAATGCAATTTAGTACATTGATTGTGATTGTCTGTATCCATATTATCAAACACTGTACAAGAAGTTCAAATTCAATGTAACACAATGCATCTTTTTTTCTCCATTATCATGACTGAGTGCAGTTTCATGTGTTCAAAGCAGGTTTGAAGGTTGATGGTTCTTCAGCCCATTTGGTAATTATCTGTCCAGAATATCATAAGAACATAAGAACTAGGAGCAGGAGTAGGCCATCTGGCCCCTCGAGCCTGCTCCGCCATTCAATTAGATCATGGCTGATCTTTTGTGGACTCAGCTCCACTTTCCGGCCCGAACACCATAACCCTTAATCCCTTTATTCTTCAAAAAACTTCATTTTCCCATAACAGCAGCTAGATGTTTCCAAAGCTAATCCTGAGACTTGACTGCACTGCACCACACAACCATTTTAAAATGTGCTCATTCTCCCATACAAATAAATCATTTATGATGTTGGTTCTATATTTACTCTTCATAATCTGAAAGTAGTAGTTTGTTTGTCTCATGTACTTTGTCTCTCTGTAAGGGTATGCTTAAGATGACTCATTCTTGAGGTTCACTTTATAGTGAGCTTTCTGACTGTACTATTGCCACTAGATCAGCCCATTTTAGTTGTCTGCCTACTTCTCAAAAATAAATATTCCATAGCATGTCACGTAGTGAGGTGGAACCCCAATGCATGATTCCACAGTTTGCAATTCAGATTTGCCCTTGCTCATTTATGCTCCTTAGAGAAGACCAGTTTCCATAGAGATGGAAGGAAATTCATAAGAATCGCTCTTTCAAGTTTGGGAATGTTTCATTAATTCTTAAATAGGTCACAGGTAAAGTGGGAGCGATCACTTCTGCAAACCTGTGCTTTGTTTCATGGTGTGTGCCTCCTAAATTAGCTCACGATTGAAGCTGATATTGCAAGCTAATCTTGGAAACATGTAGGGAATTTAAAAGTGTCTTAAAAAAGTTCAGGAAAAATGGAAATGGTGAAACGCTATAGTTAAATTTATGTGGCGGCATGGTGGCCCAGTGGTTAGCACTGCTGCCGATGGCACTGAGGACCCGGGTTTGATCCCGGCCCCGGATCACTGCCCATGTAGAGTTTGCACATTCTCCCTGTGTCTGCATGGGTTTCACCCCCACAATCCAAAGGTGTGCAGGGTAGGTGAATTGGCCACGGTAAATTGCCCCTTAATTGGGAAAAAAAATAATTGGGTACTCTAAATTATATTTTTTTAAATAGTTAAATTCATTATTTCCGAGGTTGTAGTGGTATTGTCACTGGTGAAATTTGAATTCAATAATTTAAAAAAAAATCTGGAATTAAAATTCAAATGATGACCATGAAACCATTGTTGATTATTGTCAAAACCCATTTGGTTCACTAATGTCGTTTAGGGAAGGTAATCGGTTGTCCTTATCTGGTCTGGTCTATATGTGACTCCAGATCCACAGCAATGCGGTTGACTCTTAAATGCCCTCTGGGATGGGCACTAAACGCTGGCCCAGCCAGCGCCACCCAGATCCCATGAGCAACTTTTTTAAAAAAACTGGCAGTTCTCACATTCACAGACATAGGGAAATACACTTGCATGCAACTTTAGCAATGGAATTTGTTAATGCAGTTTGAAGTGCATAAAATATATACTTGACACGATTTTAACTTTCTGCAGACTTCAGGAAGATAATAGGTAGAACAATTTCACTATCTACCTGATGCCCTTTATGAGAAGACTGTGCCATTTGCATGGAATTGGCGAGTAATAAACAAATGAAACAATCCGATAGGTTGGAAATCTCAGATCCTCTCTGGAACCAAACCCTAAGTTAGAGGTTAAATTAGGAGGGTGGGGGCTAGTGAGCGGTAGTTAAAAGACATTGCAAGAGGAAGCCACAAATACTTTGCAGCAGTGCAAAGATGTTTGTAGAACCAGGCGGTGTATTCCCAGTTGGCAAAGCTTATGCAGCACCTAATCTGCCAAAAACAGTGACTCACGCTGGACTGAGCAGGTTCAACTTCAATTCTTCATCAGAATGAATTGTTTTTGCTTCACTGTGGTTGTTCGTTTCTTCCACAGTGTGTTTTGTTTCTTCCTTTGAATGAGTTCTGTATATTCCTTTTGAGCGTGAGCATTCTCTGGAAAGTTATTTTACTCCAGCAGGCTCTTGCTGTGTGCCAAATTCTGACACAATTTTTACATTGGCTGTCCTTGCTTCAACAATCGGCCTGTAAATGGCCCTTTTGTGCACAGTAATGACGCACCTGTTGGTGGGTAGACTTCTTCTGGGCGGCAGCCAGTTTATGGATCGTCATGCATTCTCCGAACGGAGAAGCCTCCTTAGCTGCAAGCTCCATTGAAAGAGCAATATCTAATGCAGTCTTCAGACTTGTATTTCATTCCGTTAATGTTTTAGTGGCCTAATGTTTCAAACTACACACTCAAGTAGTCTAATGAGTTGCCAAATTCACACAACCAAGTCGCTTCAGGATTTCAGTAAACTGCACAATATTTTCCCTTTCTAACTGATTCCTTTGAAATTGAAGCCCCTCCACAATAATCAATCGCTTTGGTGAATAATCTTCAGTGTCTTATCCCCAGGTTTCTCTGTCTGAACTAAACTTCTAAGCAAATGAAAAAGTTTTGCTTCCAATTGTACTTGGGAATACAGGGACCTGAATCTCTTCTGAAGTTTTATTGGCTAGATTATAATAATGGAATCTCTCTGCATATGATTTCCAGTTCTGAGTCTTCATCAAAAGAGCTCATTGCACCAACATTTCTCGCTATTTTTCACTGGTTTCAGAATTCAATTCAGTGGTCTAGTTCATTCAGGATGGATTACCAATTTGTAACAGCTTTAACCTGCAAACAAGTTACAATCTTTTTTTCTTTGCTCCACTCTTGTGTTTTACTGTACTGCACGTGGCAAGCCGTGCAGCCTGGCTCCTTGGATTGCCAGTTTAAAATCGGTCCTTTGCCCCAGAACCTTACAGGTTCTGATGTCAGCAATTTCTGATCACCTGTTAATCTGCTGATTGATCAATCTTTTGAAACTTCTCCACTTTTTTTTCTTTTGATTCCACCCTTGTCTGTTTTCTTTTTGTAAATTGTTGTATCCTTAGACTAACAGTACAAAAGAAATAGATTGCTGAAGCATGTGGGTTAAGATCAACAGAGGTTTATTGAATAGGTCTTCACTGTACAAGGCACAAGTTGGCACTCGACTAGGTAAAAGCCTGCAAAATAGCCAATGTGGCGTGACTTCCATCTAGAATAGATATTGCACACAACTACAATAACCCAAATATATAACAGGCTAAATCCCTTTCATCCCACTGAAGTTAACATTCTTCAAGATTTAGAAGTTCTTCTTCGTTACTAATATAACCTTTAGGATGCAATAGACACTTAGTCAAATGTTCCCCTGCAGATATTTTGTCCACTTGCAAATATTTTCCCTGCTCATGGTTAACTTGAGATACTTTGAACAATTGGTATAACAGCATTATTGGGTCTGTTTTTAGTAAATATGATTTAATTTTCTTTCAGTCTGTAGTTATATGCCATGGAGGTCGGATAGGTTTCTTCCAAGGTGACATTAGGCTCCTATCAGATGATATGAAAGCTCTTCATCCAACTATTTTTCCTGTTGTTCCAAGACTGCTAAATCGAATGTATGACAAGGTTAGCTCTTTTTTTTCTGTGCAATGTCATAAGTGTAGCACAATATATGAATAACTTGTGTTGCAAGGTACTAATGCATTTATATAGTGCCTTAAAGATGGAGAAATATCTAAAAGTATTTCATAAAGGCATTAATCAAAGCAAAATAGGTTTTAAAAAATGTACAAGGGAATGGATGTCAAGTGATGCGGGTTGGGAGAGGTCATTGAAAGTTTGGTTGAAACGATTGAGAAGAGACATGAGGTTTTGCGATGAGTTAGAAGTTGGGGGAAAAAAAGATCTGTTTGAGCTGCATGCAGAAAAATACTTTTCACTGTACCTTGGTACATGTGACAATAAACTAATCCAATACAATTTGGATTGACAACTGGATGTGGAAGGTGTACAGAAGTCTAGAATCAAAGGACTGAAAGATCTGAGACAACCATAAGACTAAATGGCAAAGGTAAAATGGGAAGAGAATCAGGAGGAATTTGAGGATGAAGATTATATTCAATGCATGGAACTTTGGGGGCTTGTGTGGACCATGAAAGACTGGGTTTTGTAATTTAGTACAGGTCAAAAATTATAGCTGAGTTGGCTTTTATGGAGGGAGAATGGGGTGCGTGGCAGGCAAGACCTTGCAGAAATTGTGGAATCGGATAACATTCTTTGACCATGGGATGCATCTCTAAACCTGTTCTTGGGGATGATTTATTATGGTTTTAGCAGAAAATGTGCCTGGAAAAGGGTAGAGACTGGCCTCCAATCGTCTGCAGCGTTGCAAGGCCTAGTGGCGTCTATATTTCTGGTTAAAATTATTTGCGTTATTCACCTTCCATGAGCTTCTAGAGCCTTTGCACATGCCTTCTGTCCTTGATCCACCAGGCTTTTATATCATCTTCCTATCTTCTCATATGCTATTCCACAGCTTCCTCAAGACAGCCCAGTTGCAGTCTTCAAATTAGCTTTCAGGAGCTTTATTATTCGTATTTGCCTGTTTTATCAGTTGTTTATGCTTAAAAGTGTCCATAATGATTATCCAGTCCAATTAAAAGAAAATATATATATATTAGACCTGTTATATGGATAATGTGGTTAGCACTGCTCCCTTGCAGTGCCAGGGACCTGGATTCAATTTCAGTCTTGGGTGACTGTCTGTATGAAGTTTGAACTTTCTCCCTGTGTCTGCGTGGGTTTCCTCCCACAGTCCAAAGATGTGCAGGTTAGGTGGGGTTACAGGGATAGGGTGGTGGAGTGGGCCTATGTGGGGTGACCTTTCAAAGGGTCGGTGCAGACTCGATGAGCCGAACGGCCTCTTTTTGCACTATAGAAATTCTATTAAAACTTAAAATGTTCACCAAAGTCAACACTATAATTATTTTTTGTAGTCCAGAAAGCATCTTAATTAGGCCAGGCAAAGCAAGCGCTGAAAAACCTAACACATAGATTGGCCTCCCACACAAACCTCTGGTTAAGGTGGCAGTCGGACCCTGATGATTTCTGATGCTCAGAAGGGCAGATTAAGATCTTTCTGGAAGAGAGCAGGATATTAGTAAGCAGGTCTCACTGGCAATTTTAATTGCACATCTGCCCGGTTTGCACTAATTGAGGAGCATTAAAAATGGTTTTTCATTAAAAATGCTTTTTGGTGGATACTTCCATGATATAGTAGCACTAAGTATGAATTTTGCTCAATTTATTTTAGATCTTTAGCCAAGCAGGTACACCAGTAAAACGCTGGCTACTGGAATTTGCAGCCAGAAGAAAGGCAATTGAAGTGCGAAATGGTATCATAAGGAATGACAGCGTATGGGACAAACTCTTTTTCAAAAAAATACAGGTAAAAATAAATGACTCATTTTAATGTCCTTTGATACTATTAGGGGTAAGGCTTAACGCATCAGTAGTCCATCTGTAGAATTCTCTCCTGGAAAGTGCTTTGTTTGGAAAGGCATTTTTGCTCTTAAACTGATGTGCTGAAAAACTAATCCTTGCAACTTGAAAAATATCAGCCATGATTGAATGATGGGGCCGAGTGGCCTAACTTTGCTCCTATGTATTATGGTCTTATACAAATTAGGAGCAGGAGGAGGCCATTTGGCCCCCTAGTCGTGCTCTGCCATTCAATGAGATCATGGCTCATCTGATTGTGGCTTCAACTCCACATTCCACCCACCCCTGACGACCTTTGACTCTGTTATTAGTCAATAATCTATCTCCTCAACCTTAAAAATATTAATTGACCCTGTGTCCTCCACTCTCTCTGGGGAGAGTTCCAAAGATTCATGACCACCTGAGAGAAAAAATGTTCTCGTATGTCTTAAATGGGATACCCTTATTTTATAAACTGCCCCCTAGTTTTTGTGTCTCCTACAAGAGGTAACATTCTATCAGAATCCACCCTGGAACTTGTTCGTTTGAATAAGATTGCCTCTTCATTTGAAACCTTTTTTGTATAAAATATAGGTGAGCATATTGTTACAAATTGTAAAGTGAATTCTCCGTTAGCCGTCGCCGAAATCGGGAAAGGCGATCGGGCGGAGAATAGCTTCTGACGCCAAAATAGAGGTAGACGCCGGATTGACGGCAAATTGGGATTCTCTGGCGCCCCCAAAATGGCGTAAAGCCTGAAAGTTCAGTAAGTATATCAGTAGCGGGCCTGACACCCGATGCTCTGGGGCCTCCAGGATTCAGCACCTTGGATGGGCCGATTTCCCAACGGTGTGGTTCACTTGTGGTTTTAAAAATCATGAACCTGGCATGCTGGCTGCTGAGCGAAAGGAGGTAGGAAATGGATGTGGTCGAGTGACTGCGAGCTGCCGGCTCGGACACCGGCCATGCTGGCTGCAGCGGGGGACCTTGCCAGGGCTGGGGGAGGGTGGGCAGAACAGCTGGGAGCCCCCCTCCACCACAGGACTGGGGTAGTGCCCAGGCACCGACCGTTATTACAGTGGCCATCTTGCTGACCACCCACCCTGGGCCCTGGTTCTACACAGTGACACTGACCATATGGGTGTGCTCCCTCCCCCAGCCCCCGAACACCACACCCAACCGACAGCCACCCTCCGTGGGACCCCACAGCCACACCGACAGCAGCACCCAGTGTGGGCAGTGCCAGCTAACGGTGCCCCTGGCAGCAGGGATGGGTGCTAGGAGCGGGAGTGGGAGCACCGATGGGGGTGGGGGGAGGGCATGCGTGGGTGAGGCCTACATTGCCAACCGGGGCCACCGTGTAGCCCATGGCACCTGGTTGAGCACTGGTGTATGTCTCGTGCTAACATGTGTGGCTTTCACCCCTGCAGACAATAATGGCTTTCAGACATCAACCCGCGATGCTGGCCGCTATGGCGATGTCTGCATCTCTGCATGAAGCCCTGTGGCAGCATGAGCGGAGACCGTTCAGAGAGGAGGCGGAGGCTGCAGCAGAGAAACGGGCTGCAGAGGGGCAGGTGGCAGCCGCTCGAGCTGGAGGGCCGGCCGCTTAAGAGGATGAGAAGGAGGAAGTGCCAAGGTGGTACCGGATGAGGCCCTGCATGTCATTTGAGGACCTGCTGGACCGGGCATGTAGACGGAGACTGCGAATGAGCAGAGACAGTACGACACATCTGCCAGATGATGGCAAACCTGGCACTGCAGGGGTATGGGGGAGGACACCCGCTCCTAGTGACCGTCAAAGAGACAGTCGCCCTCCACCTCTATGCGATGGGGTCCTTCCAGTCGCTGTGTGGGGACCTGTCCGGGATTTCACAGGCATCGGCGCACAGGTGCATCTGCCCATCACTGACTCCCTCTATGCCCAGGCAGAGCAGTACATACAGTACCCCGTGGACCCCGCCCACCAGGATGCCTGGGCAGCGGGTTTCACTGCCATCGCCTGGGTTCAGAGGGTGATCGATGGCACGCATATCACCCTACGGCCACCGGCGGAAAACAGGCCGCTGTACACTAACCGAAAGGGGTACCACTCCATGAACATTCAGCTGGTCTATGACCATCAGGTGTGCATTATGCACATCTGCGCCCGATACCCGGGCAGTGTACATGATTTTTTCATGTTGGTGCACTCGGTGATCCCCGACATGTTCGAGGAGCACTCCGCCCCCGGCTACAGGCCGGACTGCTGTGCGACAGGGGTTACTCATTGCGGTCGTGGCTGATGACGCCTATATGGAGACCACAGACCGACAAGGAGACCCGCTATAATGATGTCCTTGCAGAGACCTTGGATGTGGTCGAGAGGTGCGTCAGGTGCCTGTACGGCTCTGGAGGGTCCTCCAGTACGAGGCTAGGAGGGTCGCCTGCATCGTTGTGGTCTGCTGCATCCTCCACAATATAGCCCAGCAGAGGGGCAATGTGCTGGAGGAGGATGGGGAGGAAGGGCAGGCCTCGTCAGACGAGGAGGATGAGGGGGAGGAAGACAATGAGCAGGACATGGGGTCTGGCCAGGCACGGGATGCCACACAACGCCATCGCCAGGGCCAGCGCGCACAGGACGCCCTCGTCGCAACAAGTTTCATCGACTAGTAGGGGACGGGGGACGCTGGCCAGGGGCACGGACACCACCATCCCACAGCCCCTCACTTTCCACACCACCAAACCCCCTCACCTCCCACAACACCAAACCACCTGCATGCACACTCCCTCCATTATACAGATCTGTGGCGTTATGAGCTGGGGGCATTGGATTGGCAGTGACAGTGGCTCTAGTCCATGGGATGGAAGATGATGACAACCCGCTCTGCGATGAGCTCCGTGCTTCACATCATTTGACAATGTCTGACTCATGCCCACAGTAGCACCTTCCACCTGGGTGATCCCTGCATGCGAGCTGGCCGGTTCATCACACGTCCTGTCGAATCGCTGGGGAGGGGGTGCTGTTAATGGTGAGGCTGGTGGGGGGGAAGCACGGTCCACCCACGGGGCCTGCACTGACCGTCCCACCCCGACATCTATCAGACAGAGCACAGAGGCAGGTTAGAATGGTGTGAACAGGTGTTTATTGTGAATATACAGTCTGTGCCCTAGCCCCTATAACTAAACTGTGCCTTGCACCCATGCCAACTTAACTGGTGTTTAACTTTCTGGCCTTACAGGCCTTAACACTATGCCTAGGTGGTTCCCCAGACAGTACAGCAGGAGTGGAGGCAGACTGTTGTGACTCCTGCCTTGCGACAAGGGTTCCCGTTGGCACACGGCTCCTTGGTGGCCCGGCTGCTGCTCGGGCGTCCCGGGAAGCATGGTACAGCCCTGTTCTGCCCACTGCCCACCAGATGCACCAGGGACAGGGGGGGAGGGGGAATGGGAAGTCCGAGGTGCTGCGATGTTCCGACATCTCCCCTGGAGGGGTCACTGGCAAGGGCCCCAGCACCACCTCCTCCCTCGGGGTTCCCAAAGGCACACCGGCTACTCCATGGGACGGGGGTGTGAGCAGAGCCATCCCCTGAGGCCCACCGGACGCTGCCAGTCTTGGAGGCTTGCCCTGATCTTGACAAGTGTGTGCATGCTCGCGGCCATGGAGCACAGGAAGTGGACCATCTCCGTCTGGGACTACACCACATCACGCTGCGACTATGCCATCACACTAACGGTCTGTGCCACATCAGCCAGCCAGTGAGTCGGCCAAGTCCCTCTCTGTGTGCGCCACATCAGCCAGTGAGTGGGCCATGTCCCTCTGGGTGCCACCTCCTTCTGAGTCTGCGCCATGCCAGCCTGCGCCTGCGCAATGCCGCTGATACGCTCAGCCATGGCCTGCTGTGACTGGGCCACGCTGAGAAGCGCTGCTGCAATGTCCAGGTGGTTCTGGCACATGGCTGCCTGTGAGAAGGTAGCCTGTCCTGGGCCTCAGACCCTGCCTGCACAGAATGCCCCAGGCCTTGCACACGCTGACCCATATCCAACACCGTCGCCCCCATTGCCTCTACCCATGTGGTTTCAGCCTGGCTGGCATGCAGATGAACTCCTCCACCTGCGCCCACAGGTGCTGGACGCTGACTGTCATCTCCTCCCGTACTCCCTGGGTCTCTGCCTGCATCTCCACTGTGGATGGAACTGAATGTTCCAGGAGCCCAGGGCACGTCTGGGCGGCAGCTGGTTCCTGGGGCCAAGTTGCCCTCCGACCGTCTGGCCCCTCGGCTGCTCGTACCTCCACCTGCTGTACCAGATAGTGTCCCAGGAGCCTCCTCACTAGTGTGCCCAATCGAGGTGATAGTTTCTGGGATCGTGGCGGGTGTTGAAGATAGCTGTGACCAAAGGTCTGTGTTGTCCTCTGACCCGAGCTCCGGGTCTCGGGCAGAGGGCTGGTGTTCTGGATGCTCTGCTTGTCAGTACTCCACCGTCTGGGGCGCTCTGGCACTGGCTGGGAGCGGGGGGGGGGGGGGGGGGGGGGGGGGGTGGTCCTGGCAGGTTCTGTAAAACACAAGACAGAATGTGTGGTTAGACAGCCGGACCGGGGGGGGGGGGGGGGGGGGGGAGAGCGTGAGTTTGGGGACGGGGGTGAGGGGAGGGGGGCACGGGAGAGCGTGGGTTTGGTTTTGAGGGGGGGGGGGCGCATGTGTCATGAGGATCCGCAACTAGGCAGGGGGTCTCACATGCTCGCCCACCAACCTTGTCTAGTGCCCTCTGCTGGGGCATGGTGAGGGGGACGCAGGCCTGGTGATTCCCTGGGCTACTGGAACATCGAGGTTGTGTGCGGCCTTCTCCTGGTGGGTGTGGGGGGTGGGGGACAAACACAAACAACGACACCTGCTCATTGTAGCTAGCATGGGTGCTGGCATGTGGGGTAGGGTGGGTGTTCGGCCATCCCCCCCAGGGGGGGTCCGGGTTTCATGCGTGTGAGAGGTAGGGGGGGGGGGGGGGTTTGTGCTTTGGGCACAGCGCTGCCTACTCACTCTGGCCGCCCTGAGGAGGTCGTGCAGTTTCTTCCTGCACTGGATGCCAGTCCGATGACTTCGCCAATGGCGCTGACCTGTGCCTGCACAGTGAATGGGGCACCAGGTGACCTTCCTCCCGGGCTGGGGTACAAGGTCATCCACCTCTCCTCCACGGCATCCAGGAGGGTCTCCAGCTCAGTTGTCCTTGAACCGTAGTGCCTCAGGTGCCTGAACCGCTCTGGAGGGCCCTCCAGTACGAGGCTAGTAGGGTCGCCCGCATCGTAGTGGTCTGCTGCGTCCTCCACAATATAGCCCGGCAGAGGGGCGCTGCTCTCCTTCCAGACATCTTGTTGACTGGGACAGTGTGTGTGTGTCATTTAAGCGCAGCAGCAGCCTATGAGTCTCGTGTGCGGCAATCATGGACCTGGCGAATCCGGCGCTGTTTCGCTTGAAAACGGTTGTGTTCCATGTGGTGACGGTGCTCGCCCGTTTAGCGTTGCTGAATCGTTGCACCTGTTGCACTGTTTTTGCTGTTGTAAAATACAACAGTTTTCATGCCGGCATCAGCATTTAGTCTCAATGATATTTCCCCATAACAATGTGATTTTAGTCACAGCTAGGAAATGGTGTCCTCTCCTGCACACCAATGAAATCTTTTTCAACTTCTGTGTTATCAACAATCTCAAAATCTCACATTAAAGAAAAAGATGAGAAATTGCATTCCGTGTATAAAGAGAGCCAATCCGCCGACACCTGATTCACTTTAATAAAACAATAAAACAAAGCCTGGCCACAGTCATCGCCAATTACCTTCTGTTATGCCATTGAAAGGACTGCTGTATAAGACCTCATTTCAATATTCTGTGCTAGTTTTCACTTTTCGTATAAAATGTTTCAATCTCATGGAGTTCCAGAACTGCACTGGAGCAGTTCTGCTGACATTAACAATGGGATTATTAACTTGATGCTCCATAGGGAGTCTTACAAATTGGTGCTCGGGCCACATGGGAGGGATCTGAGCCAAGAAAAATTAGCACTGGCTAAAAATATAAAGCACCATCAACCAATACTCACTATTTGTGGCTCAGTCGCCTCCTTACTGCTGTTTCAGGATTGAATTTAATGCAAATCTTTTGATTTTAAATCTTTATATTAACGCTGTCATAATCTAAAATTAAGATTAAAAGAGCATTTTTAAATTGCACTTTGAAACCAGTTTAAGTAGCTGCCTCCTGGCATAAATTGCACAATTTATGCCGGGAGGCAGCTACTTAAACTGGTTTCAAAGTGCAATTTAAAAATGCTCTTTTAATCTTAATTTTAGATTGTGCAATTTATGCCTTGTTTTGCATTTGGCCAGTATGTATTCTGCTAATTTTGATATATTTGTTTATGTAGGATAGCCTTGGGGGCAAGGTGAGAATGATCGTCACAGGGGCTGCTCCTGCCTCTCCTGCTGTACTTGGTTTCCTCCGAGCAGCATTGGGTTGCCAGGTATGAAAATGAGCACTTTATTCATTCTTTCATTACAATTCTTTCAATTTTCATAAAATGTTTTTCAAAACTATCCAAATAAGTATATTTTTCACGTGTTTTCCAAAAACATTCACAAATGCCACTATAGGTTCAATCCAGGGTCCTAAAAGAGATAGCTGAGGAAATTGTGGAGGCATTAGTGATGATCTTTTAGGAATCACTGGAGGCAGGAAGGGTCCCAGAGGATTGGATGGTGGCTAATGTAACACCACTGTTTAAGAAGGGAGGGAGACACAAGACAGGAAATTATAGGCCAGTTAGCCTGACTTCGGTCATTGGTAAGATTTTAGAGTCTGTTATTAAAGATGAAATCGCAAAGCACTTGGAAGTGCATGGTAAAATAGGACTGAGTCAGCACAGCTTTGTCAAAGGGAGGTTGTGTCTGACGAATCTGTCCGAGTTCTTTGAGGAGGTAACAAGCAAGTTAGATAAAGGAGAATCGGTGGATGTGATTTATTTAGATTTCCAGAAGGCCTTTGACAAGGTGCCGCATAGGAGACTGTTAAATAAGTTAAGATCCTGGCATGGATAGAGGATTGGCTGACTGGCAGAAGGCAAAGTCGGGATAAAGGTGTCTTTTTCAGGATGGCAGCTGGTGCCTAGTGGTGTGCCTCAGGGGTCTGTGCTGGGACCACAACTTTTTACAATATACATTAATGATCTGGAAGAAGGAACTGAAGGTACTGTTGCTAAGTTTGCCGATGATACAAAGATCTGTAGAGGGACAGGTAGAATTCAGGAAGCAAGGGGGCTGCAGAAGGACTTGGACAAGCTAGGAGAGTGGGCAATGAAGTGGCAAATCGAATACAATGTGGAAAAGTGTGAGGTTATGCACTTTGGAAGGAGGAATCTAGGCATAGACTATTTTCTAAATGGGGAAATGCTTCGGAAAGCAGAAGCACAAAGGGACTTGGGAGTCCTTGTTCATGATTCTCTTAAGGTTAATGTGCAGGTTCAGTCTGCAGTTAAGAAGGCAAATGCAATGTTAGCATTCATGAGAAGAGGGCTAGGATACAAGACCAGGGATGTACTTCTGAGGCTGTATAAAGCTCTGGTCAGACCCCATTTGGAGTATTGTGAGCAGTTTTGGGCCCCATATCTAAGGAAGGATGTGCTGATCTTGGAAAGGGTCCAGCGGTGGTTCACAAGAATGATCCCTGGACTGAACAACTTGTCATATGAGGAACGTTTGAGGACTCTGGGTCTGTACTCGTTGGAGTTTTGAAGGATAAGAGGGAATCTTATTGAAACGTACAAGATACTGCGAGGCCTGAATAGAGTGGGTGTGGGGAGGATGTTCCACTTGTAGGAAAAACTAGAACCAGAGGACACCATCTCAGATTAAAGGGACGATCCTTTAAAACCGAGATGAGGAGGAATTTTTTCAGCCAGAGGGTGGTGAATCTGTGGAACTCTTTGTCGCAGAAGGCTGTGGAGGCCAATTCACTGAGTGTCTTTAAGACAGAGATAGATAGGTTCTTGATTAATAGGGGGATCAGAGGTTATGGCAGAAGGATGGGAATGAGAAAATAACAGCCATGATCGAATGGCAGAGCTGACTTGATGGGCCAAGTGGCCTAATTCCGCTCCTAGGTCTTATGATCTTATAATCCTCTTTTCTGGTGAGTTCCTGATTGTACCTGATCTGCTTGAGGGAAGCACTGAAGATGCTGTGGGGGAAGGTTGAATAAAAATGCTATTGTAGGTCAATGTCACATGATTCATTAGAGGCAATTCAAAATCCAGTATGGATGCATAATGGAACTAAGCACCCCGACAGTCATCATAGCCTCTTAGAAGTTATAAAGAACACAAGAAATAGGAGCAGAGTCGACCAGAGTGCCTAATCCGCCATTTAATATGATCATGGCTGATCCTGGGCTTCAACTCCACTTCCCTGCTTGTTCCCCAAAACCCTCCATTCCCTGAGAGCTGAAATCCCAATCTCTCAGTTTTAATGATGGCGCAGAAAATTCCAAAGCTGCACTTTGTGACGGAACTTCCCCTCGTCTCGTGTCCAAATGATCAACCCTTTATCCTGAGACTGTGCCCCCATCTTTTAGATACAGTCCTCCATATCGACCCCATACAAGTCCCTTTGAAATCTTGTACATTTCCTTGAAATGGCCTCGTTCTTAAATCCAGAGAAAAAAGACCCAATTTTCTCGGCCTTTCATCAAAGGACAACCCCCTGCTGTACCACCTCCAATGCAAATATATTTTAAATGTGGAGACCAGGGGCGCGATTCTCCGCTCCCCACACCGGGTGGGAGAATCGCGGGAGGGCCGGGCGACTCACGACATGCCGCCCTGACACCTCCCGCGATTCCCCCACCCCCACTCAGATGAATCGCCGCTCGCCGTGAAGAACGGGGATTCTCTGGCCCTGATGCGCCGAGCGGCCTGACGTTCCCGACCGGTTCACGACGGCGGCAACAACACCTGGTCGCTGCCGTCGTGAACATGGGCGCCAAAGTTCCGTTTGAAGCTTGTGGGGGGTGGAGAGGGGAGTGAGCACCAGTGCTCGGGAGGGGACTGGCCCGCGATCGGTGCCCACCGATCGTCGGGCCGGTGTCTCCAAGAGACGCACTCTTTCCCCTCCGCCGCCCCGCAAGATCAAGCCGTCACGTCCTGCGGGGCAGCGGAGGGGAAGACGGCAACCGCGCATGCGCAGGTTGGAGCCGTCAGCCGTGCATACGCGGGTTGGAGCCATCAGCCATCGTGACGTCAGCCGCGCATGCGTGGGTTGGAGCTGGCCAACCTGCGCATGCGCGGCTGACGTCACTTGGGCGACGCTGTCGCGTCATTCTCGGCGCGCCGGCGGCCGAGATTTACGGAGCGCCGCTCCTAGCCCCCTGAGGGGGGGGGGGGGGTGAATAAGGTGTGCGGAGTGGCCTCCGAGGCCGTCGTGAAACTCGACCGAGTTCACGACTGCCTTCCCGATTCTGCGCGGGAGTGGAGAATTCCGCCCCAGAACTCCAGATGTGGTCTCAGCAAGACCCTGTACAACCCTAGTAAGACTTCTCCAGTTTCCCAAACCCAACTTACCATTAGCTTTTCAATATTAACTTTTTGTATTTCTTGTATGGTCCCATCCAAGTGTCTCTGGACATCAACAAAGTTTTACACCCTTTAAAAAATATTTTACTCTTCTATTTTTTGACCAATGTGAATAACTTCACACTTCTCTACATTATAATCCATCTTGGTGCCCATTTCTCTTTGCAATCTTTGTGTCCTCTCCACATCTTACCTTTCCAACTAGCTTTGTATCATCAGCAAACTGGATACATTACTATTTCTTCATCTCAGTAATGAATGTAGATTGTAACGAGCTGAGGCCCAAGCACTTACTTTTTATCCTATTTGTCCAGCTTGACTTGGCCAGTTCTCCCCTCATAACCATGTAATTAACTTTGCTTAAAACTCTTGTTTGTGTTTGGAGTATGTCCTTTCAAATTTAATTTGGAATTTACTACTTCCCAATCGATCATTTACTGTGACATTAATAATTAACCCTGCTCATTGCGCCAAACTAGACCCAAGATAGCTTCATTCCTAGTTAGCTCCAAAAACCTACTGGCCCAAGAAACGCTCAAAATATTTCTAAAACTCCTCTTCTAGGCCACCCGTGTTGATTGTACCAGTCTATGTGAAGAAGTCTCTATAATTATTACATTGCCTTTGTTACAAGCGCCAATGATTTATTGTTTAATGCTCTGTTCAGTGATAACTAGGGGGCCTAAAAACTACTTGCACCGGTGTTTTCTGACTGCTATTCCTAATTTCCATCCATACTTATTCTATGTTGTACTTGTTCATGATCTTCAGAGGCCAGATCTAAGTCCTAATGTCGTCAGGGCTACCCCTTCTCCTTTGCCATTTCATCTGTCTTTCCTAAATACTGCGTACATGGAATGTTTATTTCACAACCTGATCATGATTATCTTGAAACCCATGTCTGTTGTCGACCTAAGTTTATTTTTACTTTGTGCATTCAAATGAAGAATGCTTAATTAAATTTATTTACTTCTGTTCCCTGCAATTACCTTGTTCGCTGATGTATAATTTTTCTTAAATTCTGACCCATCTGCCCTTTACCCATATTGCAATACTCTTCCGATTTCTCAACCTTTCTCTTTGGATTTCTAAATCTCCCTTCACCCTCCAAGATGCATCGCAGTGTCTACAGCTCAGCGTCCAGCTCACTAACTCTGAGCCAAAGTTCCCAAACTTGCTAACACTTGGATCACACTGAGGTCTGAACTCGTCACCTGTCTTTTTATTGTGTTGATTAATTTAGTACTTTTTTATTTAATTAATTTTGATTCCTGAACTCCCTACTCCTTACTGCTACTGCTTACCATTGGGAAAAGCTTACCACTGGGAAAACCTTCAATTATCAATAATTTGTACCAGTTCTTAAAAGGTGAATGAGCCAAGATACTTGCCAATCAATATTTAGCTGGTTCCCTATAAGCTCACAATTTATCTTCTCTAAAAGCTGATTGTTCACAGACTGAGCCTCACCAGCACTAGCAGCAGTTAGTCTCTGATCTGTCTCAATTCCCCTCGCACTCTTTTAAGCCTCTGGTTCTGATCTATGTCTCTTCCACTCTTGCTTTTGTTTAAACCTCCTGGTCCATTCTGTTTGCTTCCTCTCATGCTCTATTAAGCCTCAGAGGCAAGTGCTCAGCGAAAACTCAAAAGAAAGAAAATGCATGATCAACAATTGAAAATCTGAAGGGATGTATGTATCTTGACTGTCCCATTAACACCCAAGTTCTGATCTCTCAATTTGCAAGTAGTTCTGTACACAGCTTCCCTGGAACAGATACCTTTTTTGGGCAGGAATGATATATGGCACAACTACATAAATATGTGTATCGTGATCGTATGACTGCAGTTTTCAGGTACGAACGGGTATGGCCTTCAAGGACATCTACCCTGTGATCCCTCAGTACCCCAGAATCCAACCCGCCCCACCCCCGGCCAACATAATGAGGAGAATTTTAACAGCCAAAAAAAGTGGCTTTGTGTCAGGTGAGATGGTAATTTTTAAAATCTCAAAACCTGTTTCGTCCGGCTTCAAATCTGACTTCAAATTTCCGATTTTAACGGAGATGGGACAGGGGCACAAGCTACCAACTATCCTAGTAAAGGGGTTCCTCATCTAATTACTTTAATGAGTCGATGCACTTCAGATTTTATTTCATGATCTCTACCCTAACAGCAGGAATCCTACCTGCATCTAGAATGCACAACCTATCCAACTAGACTGCCAATGAGGCTGGCTTTGGATGAAGAAATTGCTAAAAAAGAGAGCACATTTATTGTGGAGTTAAAGTGACACATGTTCAGGAAAATCCTGCCAGGGACTCTCCAATCGTGTTCGGCCAGAGAATCCCCGTTCACGACCAAATCGCGGGCAGCGCTACTTTTGCAATCCTCAGCTTGCGCGCCATACTGACGGATCAGGATATTACCTGAGGTCCTCCCCCCAAAATTCCGCCCCTGACTGGCCAAGTTCCCGACGGCGTGGGTCACGGTTGGTCTCCTCCGTCGGGAACTCGGCGTGGCAGCTGCAGACTCAGTCAAGCGCTGCCACAGTTGATGGAGGGCCAATTCGCGGGCAGGGGGGATTTAATCAGGGGCTGGGGGAATTGTTGGGGGGTGGTTCGGGGCTCGTGAGCCGGCAAAGGGGGGGGGCACTATTTCACAGGCCGGATTCCATGAGCAGCTGGCACCATGTTGCACGGGCCGTATCGGTAGCTAGAGCTGGGTGCTCTGCACTGCTGTCCTGCTAGCTCCCAGCTACACGGAGGATCGGTGGCCATTTTGCACCAAATTTTCGGGCGTAAAATGCCACCGTTCCCACGCCAGCATGATGACATAGCCAGAGAATCCAGCCCCCAGGCTTTCAGGTTTCCCAACCAGAATTTAAGCTTAACCCCCCCCCCCCCCCCCCCCTCCCCCGCATCCCTTCATTACATTCCTCTCTCTGCACACCTCTGCTACACAATTCAACTGCACTAAATATTGAGGCGGGCATGGCACTCAGAGGCTTCCCAAACTGGATAGCTGCAAGGGTGCCCCACTGACACCTGCAACTCAGCAGTGTGCTCAAAATGACTCTGCCTTCCACCAACTCTTCATCAGACCGCAAATTGGTCATTCCATAGTCTCTGCAGCCATTTCTCCTCCGTGTTACATGATGTAATGGTCTATTACAGGAAATAAAAGCTCACCATACAAAAAAATTAAATTAAAATAAGCAAATTGCAAAGTCGCACAGATGAATACATTGGAAAAGGTAAATTCTTTAAATGAGCAAAAACTTTGACTCATCACGGACAAATATAGTGAAATCCAAGATGGCGCCATAAACACCAACCCAAAAGTTGAAAGAAGGTGAAGCATAACAAATGGGGAAAAAATGAAATAATATTAACAAAAAACAGAAGTCTCAGTAGAACTTCTGAACATGAGAATGACAGCTCAACAATGTGCAATCAATGAATGAGGAAATTATTGTTGACAAAACAAAAATATTTATTGGTTGGAAAAGTATCAGACACAGACCCAACTGAAAACCAGTCAATACCTATCCCCAGAGGCGATAAAAGTAGATTAGACACCTCCGTACCACCCACCAAGGCGGAGGCTGGCTGCCTACATTGCTCCTCTCCCATGTTTCTATCACTTGCACCTACAACAAATGCAAGAAGCTCAAAAGTTATTTTTCCAATCTGTCTTCCATCACCCTCCGATTGCCATGAAACCCACCTCTTGCTCTTCCCGACTAAGATGACCATCCTCATGACTCTTTGTTCATTTACATTGATAATGGTTCTCTTTCCTTCAGTGCTGCCCCACTCCTTCAGATTTGCTAGTCATCTCTCTCCTCAAAAAACAAACCTCACACTCTTCTGTCCTACAAGATACAACCCAATCTCCAAACTAGCTTTCCTCCCCAAAGCCCTTAAATATGCTGCCACTTCCCAAATTGGTGTCTACCTTTCCTGAAGCTCCGTGTCTTCAGCTGCCAAGGCCTTAAGCTCTAGAAAACCCTCCCTAAACCATTCTACCTCTTGACCTTTCTTAAGATGTTCTTCACAATCTACCTGTTTGACTAAGCTTGACATTTGCCCTAATATCTCCTTACACGGCCTGATGTCAAATTGTATTTACATTCCTGTGAAGTACCTTGGAATATTTTCTGCTTAAAATCACCATACAAGTTGATGTTGTCATTTGAGGCAGTAAATTAACTATTTCCCTTCCTTCCACCACTTGAAGCTAAAATCTAATGTATTTAGTTGCTCTTCATCACCAAGGTACAATTTGTAAAACGGCTGCTTCCTACCTTGAAACCTCAATTCCCATGTTTCCTTCCTCTCCTATTCTCCTCACTCTTACTCTTCATTTTCCAACCTCTGACTTCCCCCTCGATCTTTGTGCCTCATCTTCTCTCCTCCTGCTCCATTTCCACCTTCTCCTGTCCACTTAATTTCATAATTGGTGCCATTCCATTCCTCCCTCATCCTCTGTCCTCCAGCTACATTTCCCTTCTCTTCCCGTCATATCTCTCCTCCCACTGCTTCCTTTACTTTTCCCTCCCATTAATACAAAGAACAAAGAAAATTACAGCACAGGAACAGGCTCTTTGGCCCTCCCAGCCTGCGCCGATCCAGATCCTTTATCTAAACCTGTCTGCTATTTTCCAAGGTCTACTTCCCTCTGTTCCCGCCCGTTCATATACCTGTCTAGATGCCTCTTAAATGATGCTATCGTGCCCGCCTCTACCACCTCCGCTGGTTAAGCGTTCCAGGCACCCACCACCCTCTGCGTAAAAAAACTTTCCACACACATCTCCCTTACACTTTCCCCCTCTCACCTTGAAATCGTGACCCCTTGTAACTGACACCCCCACTCTTGGGAAAAGCTTGTTGCTATCCACCCTGTCCATACCTCTTAATTATGTAGACCTCAATCAGGTCCCCCCATAACCTCCGTTTTTCCAACGAAAACAATCCTAATCTACTCAACCTTTCTTCATAGCTAGCACCCTCCATACCAGGCAACATCCAGGTGCATCTCCTCTGCACCCTCTCCAAAGCATCCACATCCTTCTGGTAATGTGGCGACCAGAACTGCACGCAGTATTCCAAATGTGGCCGAACCAAAGTCCTATACAACTGTAACATGACCTGCCAACTCTTGTACTCAATACCCCGTCCGATGAAGGCAAGCATGCTGTATGCCTTCTTGACCACTCTATCAACCTGCGTTGCCACCTTCAGGTACAATGGACCTGAACTCCCAGATCTCTCTGTACATCAAATTTTCCCCAAGACCCTTCCATTGACCATATAGTCCGCTCTTGAATTTGATCTTCCAAAATGCATCACCTCGCATTTGCCTGGATTGAACTCCATCTGCCATTTCTCTGCCCAACTCTCCAATCTATCTATATTTTGTTGTATTCTCTGACAGTCCTCCTTGCTATCTGCAACTCCACCAATCTTAGTATCATCTGCAAACTTGCTAATCAGACCACCTATACCTTCCTCCAGGTCATTTATGTAGATCACAAACAGCAGTGGTCCGAGCACGGATCCCTGTGGAACACCACTAGTCACCATTCTCCATTTTTACATATACATAGACTTTTTACACAGAATTTACAGTGCAGAAGGAGGCCATTCGGCCCATCGAGTCTGCACCGGCTCTTGGAAAGAGCACCCTACCCCCTACCCAAGGTCAACACCTCCACCCTCTCCCCATAACTCAGTAACCTCACCCAACACTAAGGGCAATTTTGGACACTAAGGGCAATTTATCATGGCCAATCCACCTAACCCGCACATCTTTGGACTGTGGGAGGAAACCGGAGCACCCGGAGGAAACCCACGCACACCGGGGAGGATGTGCAGACTCCGCACAGACAGTGACCCAAGCCGGAATCGAACCTGGGACCCTGGAGCTGTGAAGTGATTGTGCTATCCACAATGCTACCGTGCTCCCTTTTTTTGAGACATTCCCTTCCACCACTACTCTCTGTCTCCTGTTGCCCAGCCAGTTCTTTATCCATCTAGCTAGTACACCCTGAACCCCATACGACTTCACTTTTTCCATCAACCTGCCATGGGAAACCTTATCAAACGCCTTACTAAAGTCCATGTATATGACATCTACAACCCTTCCCTCATCAATTAACTTTGTCACTTCCTCAAAGAATTCTATTAGGTTTGTAAGACATGACCTTCCCTGCACAAAACCATGCTGCCTATCACTGATAAGTCTATTTTCTTCCAAATGTGAATAGATCCTATCCCTCAGTATCTCCTCCAACAGTTTGCCTACCACTGACGTCATGCTCACAGGTCTATATTTCCCTGGATTATCCCTGCTACCCTTCTTAAACAAAGGGACAACATTAGCAATTCTCCAGTCCTCCGGGACCTCGCCCGTGCTCAAGGATGCTGCAAAGATGTCTGTTAAGGCCCCAGCTATTTCAACCCTTGCTTCCCTCAATAACCTGGTATTGATCCCATCTGGTCCTGGGGATTGTCCACCTTAATGTCTTTTAGAATACTCAAAACTTCCCCCTTCCGTATGACAATTTGACCTAGAGTATTTAAACATCCATCCCTAGCCTCAACATCCATCTTGTCCCTCTCCTTTGTGAATACCGATGCAAAGTACTCATTAAGAATCTCACCCATTTCCTCTGAGTCCATGCATAAATTCCCTCTTTTGTCTTTGAGTGGGCCAATCCTTTCTCTAGTTACCCTCTTGCTCCTTACATACGAATAAAAGGCTTTGGGATTTTCCTTAACCCTCTTAGCCAAAGATATTTCATGACCCCTTTTAGCCCTCTTTATTGCGCGTTTGAGATTCGTCCTACTTTCCCGATATTCCTCCAAAGCTTCATCAGTTTTGAGTTGCCTCGATCCTATGTATGCTTCCTTTTTCATCTTAGCTAGTCTCACAATTTCACCCGTCATCCATGGTTCCCTAATCTTGCCATTTCTATCTTTCAGTTTAACAGGAACATGTCTGTCCTGCACTCTAATCAACCTTTCTTTAAAAGACTCCCACGTTTCAAATGTGGATTTACCCTTAAACAGCTGCTTCCAATCCACATTCCCTAGCTCCTGCCGAATTTTGTTATACTCTGCCTTTCCCCAATTTAGTACTCTTCCTTTCGGACCACTCTTGTCCTTGTCCATGAGTATTCTAAAACTTACGGAATTATGATTGCTATTCCCAAAGTAATCACCGACTGAAACATGAACCACCTGGCTGGGATCATTCCCCAATACCAGGTCCAGTATGGCCCCTTCCCGAGTTGGACTATTTACATACTGCTCTAAAAAAACTCTCCTGGATGCTCCTTACAAACTCTGCTCCATCTACGCCTCCAACACTACACGAATCCCATTCAATGTTGGGGAAGTTACAATCTCCCACCACAAACACCCTATTGCTCCTCTACTTCATGCTCGCTTTTGGGAGGTCTGTAGTAAAGTCCCAACAATGTTACTGCACCCTTCCTATTTCTCAGCTCCACCCATATTGCCTCCGTGCTCGAATCCTCCATCGTGCCCTCCTTAATCACAGCTGTGATATCACCTCCACCCCTTCTACCTCCCTCTCTATCCCTCCTGAAGCATCTATACCCTGGGATATTCAGTTGGCAGTCCTGCCCTTCCCTCAACCAAGTCCCAGTAATACCAATAACATCATATTCCCAGGTACTGATCCAAGCCCCAAGTTCATCTGCCTTACCTGCTACACTTCTCGCATTAAAACAAATGCACCTCAGACCACCTGTCCCTTTGCGTTCATCATCTCTTCCCTGTCTACTCTTCCCCTTAGTCACATTGCGTTTCTTGTCTCGTGCCTTACTGGCTTTAGTTGCTGCTTCTTTACTGACCTCTAACTTCCTAATCTGGTTCCCATCCCCCTGCCACATTAGTTTAAAACCTCCCCAACAGTGTTAGCAAAAGCACCCCCTAGGACATTGGTTCCAGTCCTGCCCAGGTGTAGACCATCCGGTTTGTAATGGTCCCACCGCCCCCAGAACCGGTTCCAATGTCCCAAAAATCTGAACCCCTCCCTCCTGCACCATCTCTTAAGCCACGTATTTATTCTGATTATTGTTGAATTTCTACTCTGACTGTCCCGTGGCACTGGTAGCAATCCTGAGATTACTACCTGTGAGGTCCTACTTTTCAACTTATCTCTTAACTCCCTAAATTCTGATTGCAGGACCTCATCCCTTTTTTTGCCTATATGCGCCACGACAACTGGCTGTTCACCCTCCCCCTTTAGTATGTCCCACAGCCGATCGGAGACATCCCTGACCCGAGCACCCGGGAGGCAACATACCATTCGGGAGTCTCGTTTTCGACCACAGAAACGCCTGTCTGCTCCCCTTACAATTGAATCCCCTATGACTATAGCCCTGCCAGTCTTTTTCCCGCCCTTCTTTGCAGCAGAGCCAGCCACGGTGCCATGAGCCTGGCTACTACTGCCTTCCCCTGGTGAGTCATCACCCCCAACAGTATCCAAAACGGTATACCTGTTTTGGAGGGAGATGACCGCAGGGGACACCTGCACTGCCTTCCTTCTCTTTCTCTGCCTTTTGGTCACCCATTCCCTGTCTCCATCACCAATTCTAATCTGCGGTGTGACCAACTCACTAAACGTGCTATCCATGACCTCCTCAGCATCGCGGATGCTCCAAAGTGAGTCCATGCGCAGCTCCAGAGCCGTCATGCGGTCTAACAGGAGCTGCAGCTGGACACACTTCCTGCACATGAAGGAGTCAGGGCCATCGGCCGCGTCCCTGAACTCCCACATTGCGCACGAGGCACTACCGGAAATGATGGGAAAAAACACGGGTCTGGGATCTCCTGCCATTTTTACCCTTTACCTTAACTGATTACAAATATAGTATCAAATAATTAATAAGTGAAAGGAATAAAGATTTTACTTACCAATCACAATACTCACCAACACATGAAGAGTTAAATTTCAGGTCACTGCTTTGCTGTGGTGTCACCCTTTAAGGTAAGTTTTTAAAGAGATAAACTTACCTTCCCAACAACCACGGTTGTTTTTTTTTTGGTTAGAGGAGGAGGTAGGAAGGGAAACACTGAGGAAGTGTTTCAGGTTTAACTGTCACTTGACAACAACCCCTTCACAAACCACCTTCAAATTACGCTGACCGCACTGCACTTATGCAAATGCATTAATCTCCTCATCCCTCTACATCTAATGGCACCTTTCAATTGAAATAATATGTTTTAAAATATTTTTGATAACAGACAGAAAACAATAGTAACCCCTGTCCCCCAAAACAGCTGATGGTGACTAGCTCTTTAAGTACAAAATAAAAGGCTGTCACCTTTTGTAGAACCTCTCAATTGCACCC
This sequence comes from Scyliorhinus canicula, assembly GCF_902713615.1. Taxonomy (NCBI): domain Eukaryota; kingdom Metazoa; phylum Chordata; class Chondrichthyes; order Carcharhiniformes; family Scyliorhinidae; genus Scyliorhinus; species Scyliorhinus canicula. The sequence continues at coordinate 204,940,425 of NC_052149.1, read as the reverse complement.
CTCATGACGTACTTAATTTTCTCAAGGTAAAAAAACTATTCCCCCAGCCAAATTGAGGCGTTGGGTGGAGAAGCTGATCTCTACTAACTCCCCTGAGTTAGCAATCAGTGAGGCAAAGGCTTGGACATCTGTCTCCAATCCTGTCTGCAGCTCCAGCAGGTCTGATACCCCAAGTATGGCCCCTAAGGGACTGGGCTCCAATTCAATTTGTAGCATTGTCAACATGTTGCTGAAGGAGACCCAACATCTCCCAAGCTTCGATCACGCCCAGAACATGGTGGGCTGGGGCCCTCCCACAACAGTCACAATTGTCCTGCACTCCCTCAAATAGCCGACTCATCCTAGACCTTGTTAAATGTGCCCAGTGTACCACCTTCAACTGTATAGGTCTTGAGTATAAAGATGTGGCATTCACCCTTGCAGGGCTTTTGACACTACATTCCTTCCTCCAATTCCACACCCGATCGACCTCCAATTGCACCCCCGAGATTGTCCTTCCCCTTGGCCTTAATCCCCTCCAGGAATGCAGTATTCTCTGCCAGTATCCTCCCATAAATTCCAGAAATACTCCCTTCCTTCGTCCTGGCTAGAGCGACAGGACCCTTTCGAACAGTGATGCTGAGTGGCACTACCAGAAATGATGGGAAAAAACATCCTTGCGGTACCAACTGGTCGGCAAACAAAATTCCACTGGTATTCCGCCCGGCCCTAGTTCCTTGCAAGTCTGCATTCTCCCTATTGCCTTTCGAACTTTCTCAACCCCCAATGGCTCCTCTAGCCATTTTCAATCTTCCTCTTCCACTGTTAGACACTCCAATCCCTCCAGAAACAATCCTGCAGAGATGACCTTTTATAAAAGGCCCCATTCACCTTGTCCAGTGCGGACACCAGCCCACCTTCCATATCCCAATGATATCCTGGGGGACTGCCTGCCGCCTCAGCTGGCCAGCCAACAAACAACTGGCCTTTTCGCATATTCGTACATTGCCCACGAATAGCGCCGCAGCTGATGCACCGCCTTCTGTGAACAGCAGGGCAAACTGCGTCTACCATTTCTTCCTGCTGGCCAGGACCTCTGGGGTTGTCTCCAACAAATACTTCCCGTGCCGTTCCCCCACCCCCAAGATTTCATCCACCAGCAGTTGCCGTTCTCCCTTATAAGTTTCAGAACCCATTCCCGCTGGCAGCTCGTACTCCTCTACCAATCCCTTCAAACTCAAAAAGCTGCCCACCACGAATAGGTCTCCAAACCACGCCTGCTGCCATCCGCATCTAGCCCTCCCAGAGCAAACCTATGATTTTGCAAACCGAGGCACCCTCCAGCCTCCAGCACTGCTTCCACTGTCCGCAAACACTCAGGGCCACCACCACCACCGGATTTGTGGAGTACCTGGCCAGCAAGAATGGAAGAGGTGCTGTCAACAGTGCCCCTAAACTAGTGTCCTTGCAAGAGGCTGCCTCCATCTGACCCCTCCCCTGCTTCCTGATCATGGCTATATTTGTTGCCCATTAGTAAGTAGGTCATCAAATTTGGCAAGGCGTGCCTGCCATCCCCCACCCTCACCTCCAAACATCCCCGCTCCAGCAGCACCACCTTCACCCGTGGGGCTTTCACCACCCCCACAATCCCCGAGATCGATGTATTAATCTTCCTGTTAAAAACAAAGCCCTGGGAATAAAAATCAGAAGGCTCTGAAACACAAATAAAAACCTTGGGAGAACTGTCATCTTCACATACTGCACCTGCCCCACCAACTACAGCGAGAGCACGTCCCACCTCTTTAATAAAAAAAAACCCTTCATCTGCTCTACCAGTCGTGCCAAATTCAATTGATGTAGCTGCTCCCATCCCCACGCCACCTAAATGACCAGATACCTGAAACTCGCCCCCACTACCTTAAACAGCAGTTCGCCCAACTTCTTCTCCTACCCCTTCGCTTGGATCAGAAGGACCCCACTCTTCCCCATGTTTATACCCAGGGAACCAGCAAATCCTTCCAAAATGCCCATGATATCCCCCCCCCCCCCCCCCAATACCTTCCAATGAGTCTGATATATAAGCAATAAATCGCCACGGCAAAGAGCAACGGGAAGAGTGGGCATCCCTGTCTTGTCCCATGATACAGCCAAAATACCCCAAACTCACCCGGGTCACCTTGCGCTCGCTGCCAGCTCCCGATACAACAACCGGACCTAATCCGCAAACCCCTGCCCGAACCCGACCGCTCCAGTACCTCCCACAAATATTCCCATTCTACCCAATCAAAGGCTTTCCCCTCTTACATAGTTACTGCCACCACATTCTGTCCCTCCGAGGGAATCATTATAACATTCAACAAACACCTAATGAGTCTAAATCATTAATATATACAAAAACAGCAAGGGCCCCAAGACTTGAGTCCTGTAGAACACCATAGAATCATAGACTCCCTACAGTACAGAAGGAGGCCATTCAGTCCATTGAATCTGCATGGAACCTTTTAAAAGAGCACTCTACTCATGTCCACTCGCCCATCCACCCAGCCCTAATCCCATTACCTAACCCGCACAATCCACCTATTTTGTACATCTTTGGCCTGGAAACTATTTTCCATTCTCAAAATCCATCAGCCATTACCCTTTTAAAATTCATTGTTCAAAATTAAAACCAGGCAGCAATATGAAATGTTTTATGTAACAACCTTGAAGTAGCTAAAATAGATTTGATCAGAGGAAGAATGAGTTGTTAGTGCATAAAAATGGTATTTTGACTTTCTCACTACGAATTTACCACCATTCTGGGTCAGATAATGAGCTCGAGAATGGAATTATACTGACGATCAGGATTGGTCTGCAACCCCAATTTCTTTACCCAGTTAAAGCTGGAATAAGAGAAAAAAGAAAATACATAAATTTAAATCCGAGATTGGAGGTTGCCAGTTTGCAACGGGCCTTGGGTTTCTGCACATGCATCAGCCGGAGAATGGTTACACATGTTGATTTTCACGTCTGGGAAATGACCCTGTGAAATAGTTTTTTTTATTAATTGAGATTAGGAAATGGCCTTGCGCCTGTGCAGAAAGGAAAAGTTAAGGTGAAAGTGTGAAACTGGAGGTCAGTTGACTCTTAAGGGGAGCACCTTTCCAGAGGAGGTGTCCCAAGAAGCAGGACACTGGAGGGGGACAGGGACATGATCTAAACCCAAAAGGAAGGTTGCAAACCAGCAAGAGGGACAGAAAGAGGTCCCACAAGTTAAATGACAGGAATCTGAAACTGGTCCTGTTAAGTAAGAGTAGAGCAGTTGGCTCATAATTAAGGAGAGAGCTTCAGAGACCAAACTAGAAGCAAGTAGACTTGAGAGAAGTCAGAAGATCTGAGAGGACAGCTGAAGGTTGGTGACTCTGCTATGTGCCATAAGGGCAAAGATGCCTTTTGAGCAGTGGTATTCTGTATGGCATTGCTGAATATCTGTACGTGTGCTTGAAAGATTACATTTGAAGGTATGCAGAGGTCTATGGGAAAGGGAACATCAGAAAGGAAGAAGGAACTGAGGACACTGTTGCTAAGCTTGCAGATGATACAAAGATATGCAGAGGGACAGGTAGCATAATGGAACAGGGGGCTGCAGAAGGACTTAGACTGACTAGGAGAGTGGGCAGATGCATTACAATCTGGAAAAGTGTGAGGCTTTACACTTTGTTAAAAAGAATGGAGGCATTGACTATTTTCTAAATGGGAAAAGGCTTGGGAAATCGAAGCACAATGGGACTTGACAGTCCTAGTTCAAGATTCTCTTAAGGTTAACGTGCAGGTTCAGTTGGCAGTTAGGAAGGCGAATGCAACATTAGCATTCATGTCGCGAGGACTGGAATACAAGAGCAGGGTTGTATTTCTGAGATTGTTAAGGCTCGGGTCAGATCCCATTTGGAGTATTGTGAGCAGTCTTAGGCCCCGTATCTCAGGAAGGATGTTCTGGCCTTGGAAGGGGTCCAGAGGAGGTTCATAGGGGCTGGTTTAGCACAGTGGGCTAAACAGCTGACTTGTAATGCAGAACAAGTCCAGCAGCGCAGGTTCAATTCCCGTACCAGCCTCCCCAAACATGCGCTGGAATGTGGCGACTAGGGGCTTTTCACAGTAACTTCATTGAAGCCTACTTATGATAATAAGTGATTATTATTATTATCATTATTATTATTAGAATGATTCCTGGAATGAAGAGCTTGTCATATGAGGAGCGGTTGAGTCTCTGGATCTGTACTCGTTGGAGTTTAGAAGGATGAGGGCTGATTTTATTGAACTTACATGATACTGATTGGCCTAGATGCTGTTCATGGACAAGATGTTTCCACTAATAGGAAAAACTAGTACCTGAGGCTTCAGCCTCCGACTGAAGTGACAATCCTTTAAAACTGAAATGAGGAAGAATTTCTTAACCAGAGGGTGATGAATCTGTGGAACTCATTGCTGTAAAAGGCTGAAGAGGCCAATTCACTGAGTGTCTTTAAGACAGAGATAGATAGGTTCTTGATTAATAAGGGAATCGGTGTTATGGGGAGAAGGCAGGAAAATGGGGATGAGAAACGTATCAGCCATGATTCAATGGTGGAGCAGATTCGATGGGCTGAATGGCCTAATTCTGCTTGTATATTTTATGGTCTTCTAGGAGGGAGTGTGAAACTCTGGAAGTAGATCCTTGTTGAAGGCATCAGAATGGAAGTGACGTTTGGGAGAAAATTCCAAGGTGAATTCTTTGCATGTGGAGATTGGAAGCCTTTGTGAGAAAAATAGCTTGTGAGACCATTTGGCTCATGGTGTAACAAGTGTGCCTGGGCGATTGAGAAATTCTTGGAATGTACTATGGTGGTCACTTGTTTGGATGCAGTGTGTCCGACTGCAGTTCACCTATTAGCTTGTTTACATTTATCATATACTTTCTGTGAATAGATAAATATTGTAAACTTACCTTTACAAATTTGTATGTATTTGTAAAATTATTGTAGTAGCATGATTGAGTTTGGATTTGTTTATTGTCAGGTGTACCCAGGTATTTTTCTGTGCAACTCAACAGATCATTAAGCACATGAAAAGAAAATACATAATAGGGCAACACAAGGTACACAATGTAACTACATAGACACCAGCATCGGGTGAAGCATACAGGGGTGTAGTGTTAATCAGGTCAATCCATAAGAGGGTTGTTTAGGAGTCTGCTAACAGCGGGGAAGAAGCTGTTTTTGAGTCTAATCAGGCGTGTTCTCAGACTTTCGTATCTCCTGCCCGATGGAAGAAGTTGGAAGAGTGAGTAAGCCGGGTGGGAGGGGTCTTTGATGAGGCTGCCCGCTTTCCCCAGGCAGCTGGAGGTGTAGATGGAGTCAATGGATGGGAGGCAGGTTTGTGTGATGGACTGGGCTGTGTTCATGACTCTCTCAAGTTTCTTGAGGTCTTGGGCCAAGCAGTTGCCATACCAGACTGTGATGCAGCCAGATAGGATGCTTTCTATGCTTCATCTGTAAAAGTTTGTAAGAGATGATGTGGACATGCTGAATTTCCTTGGTTTCTTGAGAAAGTATAGGCGCTATTGTGATTTCTTGGTGGTAGCGTTGATATGGGTGGACCAGGAATTTGAAGCTGTTAACCATCTCCACCTTGGCCCTGTTGATGCTGACAGGGGTGTGCACAGTACTTTGCTTCTGACGCGTCATTATTCAAGATCCGGCCCACTATGGTCGTATCATCAGCAAACTTGTAGATGGAGTTGGAACAAATTTTGCCATGCAGTCATGTGTGTACAGGGAGTATAGTGGGGGCTAAAAACGCAGCCTTGCAGGGCCCCGGTATCGAGGGCTATTGCGGAGGAGGTGTTGTTGACTCCTTACTGATGTTTGTATTGAAATCTTTCCAACCTTTTTTATTTTGTGTAATACATTCCATTTTCTTGTTTAATATTGTTTTATTCTTTGTTAAAAGTGCCCAAGCAAACTCCTGTGAATGTGTTTAGTAACTGCCCTCCAAGGTTTCTTCAAATAAATGTTAGGATCTATCAAGTCCGGTTTCGTTGTGGGATATGACTTGGCCAGTACAAACATTAGCTGGGATTGTAAAATATTCTAGTGCTCTAGACATACAAGTCATATTTCATTTGCCATTTTTGGACCTGCCCTGGCATTTTAATAATGAATGTACATGGATCCAAAGCCTATTTGGAACTCCAGCCTTTCAGAGGGCACGATTTATCCTCAAGTCTAAAGTGGTACACCTCAAACTTGCCTATTTTAAAATCCGTTTGACACAATTATGGCCATTCACGTGATCTCTGAATATGTCTATTGCTGTATCTGTAAAATCACTGCGACCAGTGTATTGATCAAAAATGTTACCCAGGTGCCCTTATTTGCAAGATAAACAAAGCGCACTTTTCCACATTGTTGAGTGAGAGAATTGGAATAGAAAGTATGACTCAGACTCACAGCTGAGCTCTAGGTTTTACCAGGAGGCTGGCCAGGCTACGATCATCCAGACCTCAACTCGTTCATGGGAAAACCAGGATATTCCTGTTTATTCAGTCGGGGTGATTCAATCAAGACCCATTGTCCTCTGAAACATCCTTGTCTGACCAGCTAACAACTCATTATGAAGTCTGATGGCTTCTTTTGTCTGTCCTTCGTCCTGCTGCAAAGTTGATCACCTGTCTGGAAAATTGTTACATATTCATAGCATGGTCTTGTTCTTTTGTGGAAACGTGAGTAGGCAATCACAAAGTCCATATTGCAATAAGAAGCTTATGTGTTGACTTTTTAAATATAAATTTAGAGTACCCAATTATTAGTTTTTCCAATTAAGGGTAATCTTACGGTTTTGGGAGTGAAACCCACGCAGACACAGAGAATTTGCAAACTTCACACAGACAGTGACCCAGGACCAGGATCGAACCCGGGTCCTCAGTGCCATAGGCTGCAGTGCTAACAACAGCACCACCGTGCCTCTTGTGTGTTAACTTGAGTGCTCTTGCAGACGACCAATATCGATTCCAGCCAGGGCCTCATGTGGTAGTTTCTGTTCCTGGCTTATGTGTCTTGTCAGTCTGTTTTCAGTACCACACTATGTAATTTTTGCTTCCATCTACACTGCTCAACTACTGCTTATCTTTGTGCCATCAGCAAACTTGGATATTGGCTCATGCAAATTAATAAATACAGTGAATAATTGAGGCTCCAACACCGACGCCCACTCGTTAATCCCTACTCTCCTGTCCCCAGCCAATTTTCTAACCAAGTAAATAATTTATCGTCCACTCGCAAGAGCTTCAATTTATTACTTTACGAGGGACTTTATCAAATGTCTTCCCCACCCACTATTTCAATCATGTCTCCAAAACATTCAGTCAGGCATGACTTGCCCTTTACAAAGTCATGCTAGCACTCTTTGATCAGTTGAAAGTTTTCAAGATGTTCAGTTGCTTTATCCTTAATTATAGATGCACATAATTTCCCAGTAACACATGATGAGCTTTGTTAATTAAATCATGTATACAGAGTGGCATTTGTCATTTCCAACAAGCAACTAGAGCTCTTTGGTCCACAGAGCAGCAATCAATCAACTGAGATGGCTAACACACTAGATTTGAAACCTAAACACTACTTTGTCAAGTAAAGTGGGGGCCTCTGGTTGCTCTGTCAATCAGAGTGTTGACCACCCCTTTGTCAGTCACATTGTTTACTCTATTATACTGATTCAAAACCTATAAAATATTATAGATGTGTTCACCTCCTAGTTAAAAGCAGCTAACAAGCGAGATTAAAAGATGTCAGCAATTGTCTGTGTTTAGGCTTATGTACAAAACTTAACACAGTAGCATTTTTTAAGAAATTGTGAAAAGGCTTTATTCTTGTAATTTTCGCATATAACCATTGTATAATGTGGTTAGGTCTATGAAGGTTATGGACAGACTGAGTGCACAGCTGGATGTACCTTTACCACACCTGGAGACTGGACATCAGGTACTATACCATGCCTCCATTGCTATTTTCAGTATATGTGCGCTCTATATCCATCGGTTTAAGTAAGCTTCTTAAACTATGCCACAGTTGCTGGTGTAGGAGGATATGGTGTACTGGAGAACAATAGCAAAATGGCCTAACTTTTAGTTCAGAACATTAGTTACTGTCCTTGGGGAAACAGCCAGACGATGTTCAGGAAAGAGGACGAGCTTCTCTGGTTGGCTTCTGAGTAGAGATTTAAGAGCTGCTTCTTACCTATTTTCTATCTCAATCAAAGGATGTTTGGTGACCAAAGAAAGGTAAAATCATGAATATTACTGGGAGTTTGGATTTATTTTTTTTGGAACTCAATTTTGTTAATCATAAAATTTCTACAATGCAGAAGGAGGCCACTTGGCCCATCGAATCTGCACTTACTTCTCTCTTCTCGCCCACTCCCCACCTTCATAATCCCACCTAACCATTTGGATACGAAGGGGCAATTTAGCATTGCCAATCCATTTAACCTGCACATCTTTGGACTGTGGGAGTAAATCGGAGCACCCAGAAAAAGCCCATTTTCACAGCTGGTGCTGTGAGGCATCAGTGCTAACCATGTGCCGCCCACAGTGTCCCATGGCGATGCACATATTGGAAGACACTATCTGTTTGACCATCTTCTGGAAACACAAATTTGGGGAAGTATTACAAAGAGTTACTGTCATCCAATGTCAAAATTACTTCCATGATTGAGACCGGGTCACATTTCAGATCAAGGAAGGATAGAAGACAAGACACCAAAGGAAGTAGGTATATGGGAAATGAAGGCAAGTGAGAGGGAGGAGGAGGATGGATGAGGTAGAGGAAGGGAATGTGTAAAAGGAAAGGAGAGGAGGAAAAAGCAGGAGAGAAAGCAGAGGAACAAGGCTGAGAATAGTGGAATGAGAAATGATGGGAGAAGGAGATGGAGAAAATGAGAGATGAGGAGGAAGATATGGGACAGGAAATGGTCTGGGAGGAGGAGAAAGTGGTGGGGACAGGAAATATGGTATGGGAGAAGGTGAAAGGGTAAAGGAGGAGAGCTCGTGGTAGGGAGGAGAGAGGGACCATGGGATGATAGCAGAGAAAAAATAAAGAGGTAACAGTGAATAATGGTTATGAAGAGGGGAGGGAAGAGGAGGGTAGAGACAAGGGGGAAAAGAGATTTAGAAGGAAGAGTAGAAATGACACAAAGGAAAGTAAAAGTGATGAGAAATTAAAGGAAAGAAAGGAGGAGAGGAAAAACATTGCAAGGAGAAAAGGAAGGCCACTGGAGGAAAGAGGAAGAAAGGCAAAGGGGGAGGATTTTCTGCGCACCCCCAAGGTGTGTTTCGTGGCAGTGGAGGCGGGCTGCCATTGGCTAATGGCTGGATCTTTTCCGCTGTTAACCAGGTTCCTCCCCCCCCCCCCCCCCCCCCCCCCCCCCCCCCCCCCGACCACAACACCGGGCCGGAATATCTGTGGCGGGGGTTTGCCAGCGGCTGGACTGGAAGATCGCACCAGAGAGAATGGACATGAGGAAAATGAGGGGGAAAAGACTGGGGGGTGGGGGGGGTGGTGAAGGAGAAGCAGGTGGCGTAGAGGAATACAGGAAGAAAAGTGGGGGATGAAGATGGGAAGGACAAGGATGGGAATGGAAGGCAGGAGAGGAAGGGAAGAAAAGCAGCAGAGATGGGGAACGTGGAGAGAGTAGGAAGGTGTTTGGGTAGGGTAGCGGTGGGGAAAGAAGTGGGGCGGCCAGGAATGCGCGGCTGATGTCACTTGGGCGCTGCCGGCCACGTCATTCTCGGCGCGCCGCTTTGACGCAAGTGTCAAGGCCCGGCACCCGAGATTCGCATAACGCCGCTCCTAGCCCCCCCCCCCCCCCACCCCCAGGGGGGGGGAGAGGAAGAATAGGGGGCGAGGAGCGGCCTCCGACGCCGGAGTGAAACACTCCGGGTTTCACTCCGGCGTTGGCCGTTGCGGAGAATCGCGCCCCTCGACTGTTCTCTTTGGTGAAGAGCAGATTAAGAGAAAATTTAATAAAGATAGATAGGGAGAAACTGCTCCTAAAAGTGGAAGGATCCAGAACCAAAGGACACCAATTTAAAGTGATTGGCAAAAGAAGGAAAGAAAATATGACTGCGAACTTTTTAATGCACCAAATAGTTGGGGAATGGAATATGCTCTGAGGCTGCAGTGGTGGCAGTTCTAATTGAGTCCTGCACAAGAGAATTGGACAATTACCTGAAGAGAAATGATGTCGGGCCACAGGGAACAGACGGGGGATCGGGATTAGGCAAATTGCTCTTGCATAAAGCTTGCACAAACACACAGGGCAGAGTGGCCTGTTTATGTGATTTATGATTCATAAGAGATGAGTGGGGGGGAAAGGAGGAGTGTTAGGAAAGGAGAAGGGGGAGGGGAAAGGAGGAGTGTTAGGAAAGGAGAAGGGAAGGAGATGTGAGATTAAGAGGGAGAAGGAGATGGGATAAACCAAGGGACAATCAGGGGAGTAAGTTTGAGCTTTAATGGTTAAATTGCAATTTGCCCCTCACTTGGTTGTTCTGTCAATCATGCTGGCGTCTTTTCCTTTATTGATCACTATTGGGCTTACTCCATTTTGCTATTTTATCTCTGTTTAAAAACTCTTGGGATAGTTCTCCTTCCTTCCCATCTTGCTCCCACCTAACCCCATCTCCAATGCATCGTACTGCAACTGTGGTCTAAAGTCTGCACAAGGTCAATATATTACTGATTTAAAAAAAATTAATAATCTTATTGTCACAAGTAGGCTCACATTAACACTGCAATGAAGTTACTGTGAAAATCCCTCAGTCGCCACACTCTGGCGCCTGTTCGGGTACACTGAGGGAGAATTCGGAATGTCCAATTCACCGAACGGCATATATTTCTGGACTTGTGGGAGGAAACCGGAGCACCCGGAGTAAACCCACGCAGGCACAAGAGAACGTGCAGACTCCACACAGACAGTGACCCAAGCCGGGAATCGAACCTGGGACCCTGGCGCTGTGCAGCAACAGTACTAACCACGGAGCTGGAAAACAAAGTATTCTGAAGGTCCTTTTGAATATCTTGTATGCTTATGTTGCCACCTTGATGACCTCTATCTGAATGCCAAGGTCCCACGACGACTCCATTTTGTAAAATTGTCCTTTAGTTCTGTGTTCATAGTCTTTAAACCTAATTATCATGTCACCATGAATTAAATTACAATTTCTCCTTCTGTAATGTCATGATTATTATTTGATTATTAAGTTGCTTCATTTTCATCCTGCAGGTCATGTTGGGGCCCCTCTGCCATGTAATTATCTCAAACTTATTGATGTGGATGAAATGAAGTATTTTTCTGCAAAAGGAGAAGGAGAGGTAGGTAAATGGTTATCTTTTATCATCTTCTTAACCATTTTCAGGTATTTTGTCTTCAATACCATTTCCTCTTTCAATCAAAGGGATAGTTTACAAGAATTGAAATTTAAGGCAGCACGGTGGCACAGTGGATAGAACTGAATCCCGGCCCTAAGTCACTGTCCATGTGGAGTTTGCACGTTCTCCATGTGTCTGCGTGGGTTTCGCCCCCACAACCCAAAGATGTGCAGGTTAGGTGGATTGGCCATGCTAAATTGTCCCTTAATTGGAAAAAAATAATAATTGGGTACTCTAAATTTATATTTTAAAAAATTGAAATTTTTCAGAAACAAGCAAGGGTTTAGTACTAATTCAATAGCTATTTCAAAAAACTAGCATAGATATGAAAGACAAAATAGATTCTGATTCTTGGGGGTAGACTTTCTGTTGCGCTCAAACTGATGAGCAATGGTACAGAACAATAAGGGTATTGGTAGGTTTATTTTATAATCTTGTTGGTGGACTTAAAGACTGTAAATGCAGTATGCTTAAAGATTGCATGTTAATCACCAAGTGGGCCTGGCTTTTCTAAAAGTGCTCAACAGTTCGCAACATTAGACACGTGCCCTGGAAACCTATTTTTTGTGTCTGCTAATGTGTCTGTTCAGGCATTAGGGGCGTGATTCTCCCATCGGGAGACTAAGTCCTGACGCCGGAGTGAAAACTGAGTGCCGTCCACCCCGCAGGCGCCCCGCATGAAATCTCGGATTGATCTTGCGGGCGGCGGAGGAAAGGAGTTCCTCCTTCAGAGAAGCCGGCCCGCCGATCGGTGGGCACCGATCACGGGCCAGAACCCTTTTGAGCGCCTCCCCGGTGCTGGATCCCCCCCCCCCCCCCCCAGCATTCCCGCGCTGTTCCCGCTGGTAGCGACCAGGTGACGGCGCCGGCGGGAACCCGTCCTATTGGGCAGGCCGCTCGGCCCATCCGGGCCGGAGAATCGGCACTCGCCCACTACAAGCGGCGAGTGGCCAGCCGTAAATCTCGCCGCGCTGGTTTGGGGGGGTGGGAGATTTGCGTGCAGGTGCTGGGGCGGCGTGGCGAGACTCGCCCGGCGCCCCCACCCGGCGTGGGGGGGGCTGGGAATTGCGCCCTAGGTTCTTTGCATGTGGCAAAAGGAGTCTTTGAGGATCTTCTGTGATATAGGATTGTCTCTGCTGCCATTGTTGACCACCTTTAGAAAAACCAGGCCTGCTTAAGGTGGAGTCTTTAAGGGTACTGCCGCAGACCTCCACTAAAATAATAGACCTATCGTAACGTCGAAATGGGAAGAACAGCAGCCCATTTTTTCCCATCTCCATTCTCAACCCAAGTTGCAACCTTGACCCCTGCCTTGCTGTGTTGCCACCCTGGTCCACCTCCCCCACTTTTTCTGCCAATCTTGCCTCCATTTTTGCAACCACACTGATCATCGCCCAAAAAACTGGCATGGTGACATTGAATTTCTAGATTCTAGATTTATCCTGAATTCTAGATAGGACCAGGATCCAATTAGTCTGCCTCCCCTGAAATGGAATGGCCTACCTCTTTATCTTTTTCCCCCTCCCCCACCCCATAATACTGTGATGACCCTGTTCTACTTCATCCCAGTGAGGAGACAGATAAGTCACCCTGAGCTGCTTGTGACAATTTCGAGCAAAGCATATGCCAAGTCAAGAGGGCCTAACCTAAAAAGATCAGTCTGAATTTGGAAGCAATGTGAGTTGAAGTTTTTTTTTTACATCATTGCAAATGATCTCTACATTGTAGATCTGTGTAAAAGGACCAAATGTGTTCAAAGGCTACCTCAAAGACACTGAGAAAACAGCTGAAGCACTGGACAAAGACGGTTGGCTGCATACTGGAGACATTGGAAAATGGTTACCTGTAAGTATTTACCATTTAAATATCATTGTGTAGTACAACTGAGAAATAGTTTTCTTTATGGTTAGATTTTAGAAATGGGCGGAATCTTCTGATAATTTGTCAGGAGCATCGGTTTCAGCAAGAAGACCAGCATGTAGCTCTCCAGCTGCACAGCCGAGTTTTCTCTCCAGATCCTCTGGCACTCTGTGCAGCATGGTTCCTGTGTCATCCTCACGGGGCAGGGCCTGATAGAGCCTACAAAGCTGGCTCCACTGAGATCAAGGCGCCATCTTTAAAGGGCACTCCAGTCTGCATTCAAAATACAATCCCCCTGCCCATGGGCAGTACCTGTGCATGTCCCTCTTCCCCAGAGGCTAGACTTATTTTGCACCGCTGGCAGGTTACCCTCAACTGCTTAAATTTTTAAAAACCTATTAGAAACTTTGTTTAATGTATGAATATCAGTGAGGGGAAGCGCTTTAATTAGATTTAAATTTCATTGAAATGATGTTCTCTCACAGCTAGAACTTTGTTACATCACCGGCGAGGGGCGTGAATCCAAAAGAGAAAATGTTGGAAAATCTCAGTAGGTCTGACAGCATCTGTAAGGAGAAAAAAGAGCTAACGGTTCGAATCCAGAGATGACCCTTTGTCAAAGCTGGGGGGCGTGAAAAATCAGATGAGATCTCATCAGCGAGAATCTCATTTTCTGACTCCTGCAACATGTGGGGCCCATGTTGCTGTTTATGCTGGCAGCTAACATGGGTTCAAAATCGCTCCCAATACATTTGATGTTGCCTTTTATAAAACAGCACACAACGTTATTCAAGATTCATATCAAAACATTGTGAACACTAAAATCTATCTGTTTACAGAACGATAGATATTAAAGGGCAGTTACATGATTGTTTGGGACATGGAATTCTATCCAAAGATAATGGACCTGATTCTCCCCAAAAAATGTGGCGGATTGTTCAGGGTGTTTCCCTCCCGCCGGCTCTATCAGCGCGTTTCCCAATGCTATTCAATGACACTTAATCACTTTTTTGGGCCCTGGGGAGTTTCTCACCGGTTTAGCCCATACTTAGAATTTGTTTTAGCACTGGGGAGCACTGGCACCCAGGCAGTGTTCCTGCTGGCTTGGCAGTGCCAGGGTTGCAGTGCCAAGGTGACCATGTTCCAGAGGGAGGGCCAGGGAACCACTCGGCACTTGCCCTGACCTCCCAGGTGTCTCCGGTGGCCCGGGAGACAACCCGGGTGCCGTTCCGCCTGGTCCATATTTGTGTGAACCGGCACTGATTGGCGCCCGACTGCAGCTTCCATGGGAGGCCGGTGAATCAAGGAGGGCCAGTGGATCCCGCGCAGGTATGATGTAAGTAGGTTTATGACCTACTTCCACGAGCGTCATTCATCTCGCCCATTTGGGAAGGGCTCCAACTCCGACGTGTCGCGGGTCTTCGGAGAATCCCGGGAGGCACGGAGCTATCATGAGCAAGCACGCCTCTCCCAGCATTTTCCGGCCGCATTGCGCTCAAGCGAGAGCCCAATGCGGCCAGAGATTCGCGCCCAATGTTTACTGCCCTTGTATTCCACATTGTAAACTTGAATGAAAAGACATTCGATCTACTGAAATTTTGAATCCTATGGCTTAATGGGAATTGGTTTGGTTCATTCTATTTTTGTGAGGAGTAGAAGTGATTTGGTTATTAGAATTCTGCAAAATGGGAAGAAAAAGCATAGGAATGTGGAAACAATTGCATAAATAAACAGCTTGATCTATTTGAACCAACACTTAAGACTATTTGTACAGTCACCTGGAGTTCACCAGCATACTAATTGGAATGAATAAGTCATAGTGTGTTTGTTAACGTGTTTCAGTACTTCCAAAGTTCATTTAAGTGAGGGAATTTAATATTTTGATGAAGTAATCCATTTCTGGGGGGGGGGGGGGGGGGGGCTAGTCTTAACCTTCACACCTGCCAGTTGAGAATTCAGGACATCCAGTTTGGTACATTTATATAAAAAATTTTGGTTGGCTGAAATGGAATCTTGAGTGTTATATTACCAATTCAGTATCCCATTGATTAAATATGGAAACATCAAAAACAGTTCCATTCCGTTGATAAGTTTCTCACAATCCGATTACATTTTTTAAGCTGGCAAATAGCTGGAAGCAACCAATAAAATATCGATTGCTGTTTTTGTTTTTAAAAAATGAAATTGGTTTGGGCCACAGATAAAATAAACAATATTGATAACATTTTAAAAACAAATCCACAAAATAAACATTTCCAGCTAATAAACTTGTTAATCTGTTAGTGATTTTAATTAGTTAAGGGATAAATCTGTGGCCGAAAGACCAAGAGAGTTCTTTGCTCTCAATAGCATCCACCTGAATCAGGGAAACAGGCAAATATGTTGGTTTAACGTCTCCACCAAAGGCTGGCAGTCCAAAATGGAGATAAAAGATGCACAGATATATCATGCCTTTCACAGTCTCAAGATGTCACCTGTGAAATGTAATCACTGTTGTAATGCAGAAAACAACAGTTTACAGACCAGAATCTCCCAATAAACTGTAATGTTGGGATAACTAGATAAGCTGTTCTGGCGATGTTGATTGTGGCAGAAATATTGACCAGAACACTAGCAAGAGCTCTCCTGAAATAGCAATGGGATCTTTTACATCTAACTGAAAAGGCAGCACCTCCCAACACTGCAGCCCTTCTTCTGTACTGCATCAGAAAGTGAGCTCTTTTCAAATTTAAAATATACTTTCTAGGTCCAAGAATAATGTAATTGAACACTAACTATATTACTTAGTAATACATTGTGCAATATATGACAGATGCTGTTACAAAGTAGTGTAGCTTTGACATTGTGAAGGTTCTATGCTCTCACATGCCCATGTATAGGTTGAAAACTGATTTTAGTACATAAGAAATAAGAGCAGGAGTACATGACATGGCCCATCAAGCCTTCTCCTATTCAATAGGATCATGGCTGACATTGGTCAACAAGTCCATTTTCCTGTAATCTTCAGATATCCCTAAATTCCCTAAGACACCAAAAATGTGTCTATCCCAACCGTGAGAGAGATGATATCTTGGGGCTTCAAATGAATCTGTGTAGGTAGAGCTTAAGGAATGAGAAATGGACAGCCACATTGCTAGGTCTTTATTATACACACCCAGGTAGTCAGCGGAAAACTGAGGAGCAAATATGTGCACAATTCGTGGAGGTGTGTAAAAATAATAAAGTGTAATTATATTAGGTGATTTCAACTTTGCAAACAGTAATTGGGATAGTCATAGTGGAATGGATTTCTTAAAATATGTACCGAGAACCGTTTAGGTCAATATGTAGAGGGTCCAAGAAAGGATGGGGCAGTGCTGGACTGAATTCTGGGAAATGAAGCTGGACAGGTGGTTGAGGTGGTGGTGTGGGAGCATTTTAGTGATAGTGACCACAACATGGTACAATTTAAGCTTGTTGGAGAAAGAAGTAGACCAGTTGCAAGTTTTGGATTCGGGGAGAGAGGACCTTAGTGAAATAAGGCAGGATCTGGGCAGGATAGACTGGGAACAGCTTCTTGTGGGGAAATCTACAGAAGAGCAGTGGGAGGTATTCAAAAAGGAAATGGGGAGGGCACAGGCCCAACATGTTCCGCTCTCGGGCAATAAGCAGGAATAACAAGCCCAGAGAACCATGGATGACCAGGGCTATTCAGGATACAATGAGAAGGAAAAGAGGCTTTTAACCAGTATAAGGGGAGCAAATGAGCAAAGGCATCAGTGGAGTTCAGAAAGTGCAGGGTGGAGCTGCAGAAAACCAAGTCAGAGAGCGAAGAGGGGATATAAGAAAGCCCTGGCTGGTAAAAGTAGAGAAAATCCCATGATATTCTGTAATATCTTCATCAGGATAGTGTCCGAGGTACAACCATCTTCAGCTGCTTCATCAATGACCTCCATTCCATCATGAGGTCAGAAGTGGGAATGTTTGCAAATGACTGCACAATATTCAGCACCATTCGCAATTCCTCAGATCTGAAGTAGTCCATGTCCAAACGCAGCAAGACCTGGACAATGTCCAGGCTTGCACTCACCAGTGGCAATGTAACCACATAAGCACTGGTATCGGATGAAACATACAGGGTGTAGTGTTAATGAGGTCAGTCAATAAGAGGGTCATTTAGGAGTCTGGTGACGGTGGGGAAGAAGCTGTTTTTGAGTCTGTTTGTGCGTGTTCTCAGACTTCTGTATCTCCTGCCCAATGGAAGAAGTTGGAAGAGTGAGTAAGCCGGGTGGGAGGGATCTTTGATTATGCTGCCCGCTTTCCCCAGGCAGCGGGAGGTGTAGATGGAGTCAATGGATGGGAGACAGGTTTGTGTGATGGACTGGGCGGTATTCACAACTCTCTGAAGTTTCTTGCGGTCCTGAGCCGAGCAGTTGCCATACCAGGCTGTGATGCAGCCCGATAGGATGCTTTCTATGGTGCATCTGTAAAAGTTGGTAAGGGTTAATGTGGACATGCCGAATTTCCTTAGTTTCCTGAGGAAGTATAGGCGCTGTTGTGCTTTCTTGGTGATAGCATCGACGTGAGTGGACCAGGACAGATTTTTGGAGATGTGCACCCCCTAAGAATTTGAAACTGCTAACCATCTTCACCTCGGCCCCGTTGATGCTGACAGGGGTGTACTTTGCTTCCTGAAGTCAATGACCAGCTCTTTAGTTTTGCCGGCATTGAGGGAGAGATTGTTGTCGTTACATCACTCCACTAGGTTCTCTATCTCCCTCCTGTATTCTGACTCGTCGTTATTCGAGATCCGGCCCACTATGGTCGTATCGTCTGCAAACTTGTAGATGGAATTGGAACCAAGTTTTGCCATGCAGTCGTGTGTGTACAGGGAATACAGTAGGGGGCTAAGTACGCAGCCTTGTGGGGCCCCAGTATTGAGGACTATTGTGGAGGAGGTGATGGTGTTCATTCTTCCTGATTGTGGTCTGTTGGTCAGAAAATCGAGGATCCAGTTGCAGAGTGGAGAGCCAAGTCTTAGGTTTTGGAGCTTTGATATGAGCTTGGCTATGATTATGGTGTTGAAGGCGGAGCTGTAGTCAATAAATAGGAGTGTGATGTAAGAGTCCTTGTTTTCGACATGCTCTAGGGATGAGTGTAGGGTCAGGGAAATGGCATCTGATGTGGACCGGTTGCAATGGTATGCGTAAGAGGTAGGTTTGGAACACTGGGAGAGGGACTACGAGATTCTTGAGCAAATTGACACAGGGAGTGACAAGGTATTGAAGGTGTTGGCATGCTTAAAAGGGAACAGATCTCCAGGTCTGGATGGATTGTGTCCCAGGTTGTAATGGGAGGAGATTGCATTGGCTCTGACACAAATTTTTAATTCCTCTCTGGCCATGGGTAGCTTCCAGAGGACTGGAGAATAGTTGATGTGGTTCCACTATTTAAGAAAGGTTGCAGAGATAAGCCAGGGAACTACAGACCAGTGAGTCTCATGTCAGTGGTAGAAAAAATATTGATCAGAGATAGTCAAGATGGATTTGTCAGCGGGAGGTCATGTCTAACAAATTTTGAGGAGGTGATTGTGTGTATTGATGAGGGTAGTGCAGTTGATGTAGTTTATATGTATTTCAGCAAAGCCTTTGACAAGGTTCCACGTGGGAGACTTATAAGAAGGTATATGAACATGGGATACAGGGTAATTTTATCAGATGGATTTAAGATTGGCTTACTTGTAGAAGGCAGAGAATGATGACAAGAGGCTGCTATAGTGACTGCAAGTCAGTGTCCAGTAGTGTTCCACAGGGATCTGTGCTGGGCCCCATTTATTTTATATTTATATGAACAACATAGATGACTACGTGGGGGGTAGGATCAGTAAGTTTGCAGATGCACATCCAAAGTTTGCACATCCAAAGATGTGCAAGTTAGGTGGATTAGCCATATGAAAATTTCCACTTAGTGTCTTGAGATGTGCAGATTAAGTGGGGCAGATTAGGTTGGGTTAGGGTAGGAGGGGTGAGCCTAGGTAGGATGCTCTTTCAGAGGGTTGGTGCAGACTCGATTGGCCAACTGGCCTATTTCTGCAGAGTAGAGAATCTATGATATGACACAAAGATTGGCTGGATGGTTAACAGTGAAGTTGAGTGTCTTGGGTTACAGTAAGATATAGACAGGATGGGCAGATAGTGGCAGATGGAATTTAACGCTGAAAAGTGAGAGGAGGTACACTTTGGAAGGAATAAATTGACCAGGAAATATTTAATGAACAGCATGACACTTGAGAGGTTCTGAAGAACAAAGGGACTGTGGCCTGTATGTCCATAGATCTCTGAAGGCAGAAAGGCAGATTAATAGGGTGGTGAAAAAGGTATATGGGACACTTGCCTTTATCAATTGAGGCATAAATTACAAAAGCAGAGAGGTCATGTTGGATTTGTATAGAGATTTGGTGAAGCCAGAGCTGGAGTACTGTGTGCAGTTCTGGTCACCCTATTACAGGAAGGATGTGATTGCACTGGAGAGTGTGCAGAGGAGATTCATCAGGATGTTGCCTGGGATGGAACATTAAAGTTCTGAAGAGGCTAGATATGTTTGGGTAGGGGGGGTTCGCTGGAGAAGGGAAGACTTGAGGGGCAACCTGATCAGGGTGTAAAGATTGAGGGGCATAGACAGGGTGGATAGGGAGCATTTGTTCCCCTTAGTTGAAGGGTCAGTCATGAGGGGACACAAGTTCAAGGTGAGGGGCAGGACGTTTAGAGGGGGGACATGAGGAAAAACGTTTTTACCCAAAGGTTGGTGACGGTCTGGAATGCACTGCTTGGGAGGGTGGTCGAGGAGAGTTGCCTCACAACCTTTAAAAAGTACCTGGATGAGCACTTGGCACATCATAACATTTCGGACCAAGTGCTGGCAAATGTGTAGATAGGTCAGATGTTTTTTCATATGTCGGTGCAGACTTGATGGGCCAAAGGGCCTCTACTGCAGAGATTCTGTGAAATGCATTCAACAATGGAGCATCCACAACTTTCTGAGGTAAAACATTCAAGACTTACATCCTTTATCTTGGTCCTAAATAATTGGTCCCTTATCCTGAAACTGAGCCCCCATGTTGTAGATTACTTGATCAATGGACACAATCTCTCTGGGTCAACCCTATAAAGCCCCTTCAGAATCTTGTAGTTTTCAATGAGATTGCTCATTCTTCTGAACTCCAGAGAATATAAACCCAATTTACTCAACTTCTCATCATGGGACAAGCTTCTCATGATGGGACAATCCCTTCATCTCAAAGACCAACTTTTACTGCACCAGCTCCACTGCAACTATATCTTAAATGTGGAGATCAAAACCACGTGCACTACTCGAAAACTCTGACCAGCTGTAGAAAGACTCATTTATTCTTGTCCTGCAATCGCCTTGTAATAAAGACAAAAGTGCCATTTGTCTTATTTTAAATAATTTTATTAAGGCATTTGTACATACATTAAAAACAACCAAATTCAAAGTAAGAACAAACAGGAAATCTCATAAAAAATAAATAACACCCAACTGCCCCACACTGCCTGCCGTTCCCCTCCATCCATCTTGCCTTCCCTTTTTTCTCCCCCGCTTCCTGCTGACATCTCAATTGTCCTTGAAGTTGATTAAATGGTTTTCACCTCTGGGCAAACCCATCCACTGACCCTCTCAAGGCAAATTTATTTTTTTTCCAGCCAAAGGAACTCTGCCAGGTCGCTCACCCACGCCTCTGGCTTCAGTGGCTCCGAGTCCCAAACAAAATCCGTCTCCGGGCTTTCTGAGACAAAGGCCAAGACGTCAGACTCTCTCACCCCCTGGACTCCCTGACACCCTGAATATCGCAACTTCTGGACTCGGGGCCACCTTCACCTTCCGCACCTCAGACATGATGTCCACGAACCCCTTCAGCCGGTACAAATCTATGATTCCCGTAGATTGGTGCCCACACCGGAGTATCTTCCAACCTCAGATGCTGCCGCCATTGTCCCCACATCCTCAGGGCCACCACCACCACAGTGCTCATGGAGTACCTGGCCGGCGAGAATGGCACTGGCGCCATCAACAATGCCCCTAAACTTGTGCCCTTACAAGAGGCTGCCTCCATCCGCTCCCATCACCCATTTCCTAACCATGGCTATATTTGCTGCCCAATAATAATTCCTTGTTTAGCACAGGGCTAAATCGCTGGCTTTTAAAGCAGACCAAGGCAGGCCAGCAGCACGGTTCAATTCCCGTACCAGCCTCCCCGAACAGGCACCGGACTTTGGCAACTAGGGGCTTTTCACAGTAACTACATTTGAAGCCTACTTGTGACGATAAGTGATTTTCATTTCATTTTCATTTAATTTATATTCGGCAAGGCCAGCCCCCGTACCAACAGCACCTTCTTTACCCGTGGAGATTTCCCCTCGTGCAAACCCCAAAATCGAAGCATTAATTTTTCTCCACCAACCGTGCCAAATTCAATTTATGTAGTTTTTCTCAATCCTGCACCACTTGGATGCCCAAATACCTAAAACTTGCCCCCACTACTTTAAACCTTAAACGGCTGCTCGCCCATTCTCCTTTCCTGACCCCTTGTCTTGATTGCGAAGACCTCACTTCCCCATGTTTAACTTGTATCCAAAAAAACAACCAAATTCTTCCAGTGGATCTGCTATATAAAGCAGCAGATCGTCCACATATAGTGAAACCCTGTGCTCCACCTCCCCCCTCCAACTCCTTGATGCTCTTAAGCGCCATTGTCAGTGGCTCAATTGCCAAGGCAAAAAGCAATGGCGAGAGTGGGCATCCCTGCCTTGTCCCACGGTGTAGTCCAAAATACCCCAAATTCACTCGATTCATCCTTGCACTCACCACCAGCGTCTTATACAGCACCTGGACCCAGTCTATAAACCCCTGCCCGAACCGGAACCGTCCCAGCACTTTTCAAAAATACTCACTCCCATTCCACCTGATCGAACGCCTTCTCCGCATCCAAACAGAGTGTCACTTACACATCCTGATCCTCCGGGGACATCATTATCGCGTTTAATAACCGTCTAACATTAGCCAACAGATTCCTCCCCTATCACCCCCAGCACATAGTCCTCAATCCACGAGGCCAAGATCTTTGCCAGCAGCTTGGCATCCAGCAGCGATATTAGGCAGTAGGATCCACACTGCTCCGGGTCCTTATCCTTCTTCGAAATTAAGAAAATCGAAGCATGAGATAACATAGGGAGAAGTTTTCCCTTCTCCCTTGCCTCATTATATTCCCTCCACAGCAGGGGCCCAGATCTCCAGAAAATGTCTCATAAAATCTACCAGGCACCCATCTGGGCCCGAGGTCTTCCCTGCCTGCAACGCCCCCAAACAGTCCATTACTTCCACTAATCCAGTGCGGCACGTAGTCAGAGACCACAATTGCCGGGTACTCCGAGACGGGCACCTCCGCCAGCAGTGTCTTATCCACCGCAAGAAATTCCTTCGACCCCGGCCTCCCAAACCTCCACAGGTCTACCTCCCATGCGCTTCATGAAACCCTTCAACACCTTTGCCATCGCCAACACCATCACCGACCGCGGACTCGACAGGTCCAACCCTGGCTCAATGACCGTATTAAAGTTCCCTCTGGCATCCCAACAATTCTTAAATTTTATCTCCGGGAGCGGTTCTCCAGATCCTCTACCTTCTCCTTTAGCCACTTCTGGGTCTCCTGCATCATCCCGATCTCGGCCGCCAACGAGGTAAGCTGCTCCTCTTACTCCACCACCGCCTCCTCCACTTTCTGGATCACCTGTCTCCGGGTCTCCAACCCTTGCTCCACTCAATTGATTCCCGCTTTTAGCGGGTCTACCACTTTTGCCAGATCCTCCTAAGCCTACCTCCTCTGCTGGCTAACCTTCTCATTCAAGAAGTGTACCAACTTCTCTGTAGACTATTGGGCTGGTAGGGCCAAACCTTTACCCTCCGCCATCTTCCCTTATGTTGCACAAAGAGATTTTTGCTCCAGCAGCTCCTTCCTTCTCTATGCGGACTTCTGATCTGCGAATCCATTCACCGACACCACCTCTATACCTTTTACCACCAAAACATCCGCCCAGCAAACAGGGAACAGGACCGAAAAAAACGCTTTGAGTGGGAGCTGCCAAATGTGTGACCACTTACACTATGGCCGCCACCGGAAGTCGCCATTTCCCTTTTTAATTTCTTGCTGCCACCAGTGTGCTAGATTTTTTTTGGTTTCTTGTACCAGCACACAAGAGTCTCTTTGAACATTAAACACTTAAAAGTTTCTCACCTTTTCAAAATACTTGTTTTTTTAAATTGCCTCAATTTTTAAAATTGAATAACTTGCAAATTCCATCTGTCATCTTGTTGCCCACTTACTTAACCAGTCGACATCTTGGACCCCGTGTCCTCCCCGCAGCTTACCTTTCCGTTTGGTATCATCGGCAAACTTACATACATTACTCTGTCTCTTCATCTAAATTGGGGTTTCCCAAACTTTTGTGGACATGGAAGCCTTTTGCTCTCCCACGAGTGCTGATGGAACATCTGAGAAACATTCCTATTGTGTTGGAGTTAACCCACAAAGTTGTTTTCATGCAGTAGGTACAAGTGTACAAAAACCTAATTTATAGAAGTATTTTCTATTTTTTGTGTACATTTGGTATAATTAAAATGGGCTCTATTAAACAAAGACACTAATCTTCATTCTTAATGGCAGGAGCTCTGCAGTTCCTTTGGTTCAATTGATTAATGGGAGAAATGCTGCTGAATTTTTCCAACACTTGATATTGGGCCAACTGACCCAAGATCACCTCTTTTTCTCTCTCTCTCCATCGAAAAGCAGTGTAACCTTTAGCAACTTTCAATCCTCGCAGGACCATTTCTGATTTCAAAGAATTTTGGAAAATCCTAAATTAGCACATCTACCTGCATCTACAGCTATCTCTTTTAGAACCCGATGGTGTACCAATCAGGTCCTGCGGATTTGTCAGACTTTAATCCCTTAAATTTCTCCAATAGTTTACCTCTGCTGATATTAATGTCCCAAATTTAGCCCTTTGGTTATTGACTCTTTCTGGTATGAAACGTGTGTCTTTTACTATCAATACGGAGGCACAATATTTGTTCAATGGCTCTTGCCATTTCCCTGTTTCCCATGATGATTTCTCCTGTCTCTGCTTCTACAGAACCAATGTTTTACTTTAGTTACTTTCTTTTTATTGTGGCTAGTTTGTCATATTCCATTTCTGCCCTTTTTAATCAACTTTTCAGTGGCCCTTTGCTGGTTTCTAAAACACTCTTAATCCTCAGACTTGCTACTGTTTTTCATTACATTGCAAGCCTCTCCTTTTAATGTAATACTATCCTTAGCTTCTTGAGTGAGTCAGGGTGGGTCTTCCTTGCTGAGTTTTTGTTCTTCAGTGGAATGTATTATGTTGAACATTTTGAATTGTCTCTTTAAATGTTTCCCATTATTCATTTACCTCCATACTGTTTAATCTATTTACGCAATTAACCTTAGCCAGTTCTCCCCTTATAGCTATGTAATTGGTTTTGTTTAGGTTTAAGATTTTTGTTTGTTTTTGGAATTGAATATTGTTTCATGCACTATTTTCCAGTGCATCTTTTACTATGACATTACTAGTTCGCCCTGATATATCATACTAGATCTATGATGGCATTATCCCCAGTCTGTTCCAATACGTCCGGGAAACTGTCACAAAAATTCTATAAACGAATTAATCATTTTTTTGCCAATTTGATTGTCCCAGTCTTTATGAAGATTAAAATCCCCCACAATTATTACATTTCCTTTTGTTAGAGACTTCAATAATTTCTTTAATGTTCCGCCCAAATGTATAACTAATATTAGGGGGGCTATAAGTTACTTCCACCAGTGTTTTCTGACTCTTGCTGTTATGAATTTCCACCAATTCCGATTATAATTCACGGCCTTTGAAGGCCAGATTCGATTTCATCTTATGTCATCCTTTTATTATAAGGGCTACCCCATCTCCTTTTGCCATTATCTGTTTTTGTACATTTTGATACAACAATCCTTTTTTCAGGAATAATATTGTGATTTATAATGCAGTTAATAACTGGGGTTGTGGGATTACTATTTTTTTATTACACACAGAATGGCACTTTGAAAATCATAGACCGAAAGAAACATATATTCAAACTTGCTCAGGGAGAGTATATTGCACCAGAAAAAATTGAGAATATCTATGTACGGAGTGAACCTGTGGCCCAAGTGTACGTACATGGAGATAGTCTGCAGGTGAATATGAATTTTTAATATTTTCAGTAATAAAATTAATTAAAACAATTGTGCCTCAACCTTTGAGTTATTTATCTGTTTACTGTGTCACTTAATTTAAAAGTATGATTTAAACCACTCCCCTCTGGTTATTTGCTTAAATGTTATCTGTTTCCCTCCTTCCCATTTTTTCCTTCTTCCCATTTTTTTTGTATTTTGCTGTATTTTATTGCTGCAACTGATGTGTTGGGAGACATTGAATATGTTGTAATTTCATTATAGTAAAGCAACATTATACTGAGAGCATAACAATTAAGATAGTATCAAACTTGAAGAAAAAGCATGTAATTTAGCTTGCTGACCACAGGGAGGGCGGTGGAGCAGCTGAGAAAGGCGAGGGGGGAGAGAACATGAAGAGAAGGCCAGCAGGATGCTTGCGCAGCTGCTTAGGAAGAGGGAGGCAGCTAGGGAGATGAGGAAAGTAAAGGAGGGAGGTTAGTGATTCAGTCGGGGTGAATAAGGTGTTTAGGGACTTCTATTGCAGGCTGTACAGGTCGGAACCCCTGCGGGGCCGGAGTGGATGAGGCACTTCTTGGAGAGGCTGAATTTCCCAAAGGTGGACGGGGAGCGGGAAGAAGGGCTGGGGGCCCCGATCGGGTTGGAAGAGATAGTGGAGGGTGTGGTGGTATGATTAGCATAGCTGCCTGCCATTGCTGCAGAACACCGGCTTACCATTGGCCCTGGTCGATCATGTGCCTCTCGACCAATTGGTTGAGACCAGTCATGTGATGGCTCCTCGATTGGTCGAGAGGCTGAGTTAACCCCGCCTCCAGAGCGGGGTATAAATACCCAGTACTCCCGGCGGTCGTCCATATACTGTAATCGACCACAGGGCTAACATCTAGCTGATTAAAGCCATACTTTTGTACAGCAACTCGTCTCTCGTTCAATTGATGGTACATCAATTTAATCAGCTAGAATTTTGAAGATGGAGCTCCGGATCAAGCCCGAATGCCTCCGCATCAGCCCGCAAACTCAGAACGCATCGGAAATCTTCAAACATTGGCTGGCGTGTTTCGATGGTTACCTGGCGTCCACAAGCAGCCCCCCCACCATGGCACAGAAGCTTCATATTCTCCATTCCAGCGTGGGCATGGCGGCCTACGCGATGATAGGGGAAGAAAAAGATTACGACGCGGCCATGGATAAGCTGAAAGGACAGTTTCGTAAGCCGGTAAACCGAATGTTCGCCCGACATTTGCTGGCTACCAGACAACAGCTCCCCGGTGAGTCCTTGGACGACTTTTACCAGGCCCTCGCTGTCCTGGGGAGGAATTGCACCTGCCTCCAAGTTTCAGCTACTGAGCACATGGAACTTTTGATTAGAGATGCTTACGTGGTTGGGATGCAGTCTGTCGGTATCCGCCAGCGGATGCTGGAAAAAGACGACCTCAGCCTAACTGAGGCACGGACTCTCTCCACCTCCCTGGAGGTCGCCGACTTAAACGCCCGCGCCTATGTCCCCAGCCGCGCTGCAGCGCCCATGGCATCCTGGCATGCTTCCCCACCGCCATCCGCCGCTCCCGACCCCCCTCAGGCCTGCGCCGCGGGACGCCCCGACAAGTCCGCGGGGCCCCGCTGCTACTTCTGTGGGTTCACCAAACACCCTCGCCCGCGCTGCCCGGCCCACTCCACCCTTTGTAAGAGCTGCGGGAAGAAGGGCCATTTTTCGTCGGTCTGCCAGGCCAAATCGGTCGCTGCTGTGCTGCGCAGCGACCGGGGATCTCCCCCTCCGGGTCTTTCCAGGCCCTTCCAGCGCACCGCGTCAATCTCCGCCCCCGGGCTACTGCGCCCGGCCTGCGCGCCTCTCTGCCCCTGCTCTCAGCTGCTCCGATCGGCCTGCCGGCACCGCTAACCCTGCCCCCAGCAACCACGAGGGTCCCATGGGCGCCGCCATCTTGGGCCCCGGATGCCACGTGCGGGTCCTGGGCGCCGCCATCTTGGGGCACTGACTCCATGTGCGGGTCCTGGGCGCCGCCATCTTGGGGCCCCGACTCCACGTGCGGGTCCTGGGCGCCGCCATCTTGGGGCCCCGACTCCACGTGTGGATCCTGGGCACCGCCATCCTGGACTGGCACACAAGGTCCTGCCAGCACCTACTCGGCCGACGATGGATCTTCTCCACGGCTCGCGGCCATTCAGCTCGACCAGTCACGTCCACGCACGCTCGCCAAAATGACAACGCTAATCCACCTCAACGGCCACGCGACGTGCTGCCTGCTGGACTCCGGGAGCGCGGAAAGCTTCGTACACCCTGACACGGTAAGACGCTGCGCGCTCCCTGTCCACCCTGTAAAACACAAAATCGGGTTAGTCTCAGGTTCGCACTCCGTCCGCATCACCGGGTGCTGCATCGCGGACCTCACGGTCCAAGGGAAGGTTTTAAAAAATTATAAACTCCTTGTCCTCCCCGACCTTTGCGCACCGGCACTCCTAGGACTGGACTTCCAGTGCAACCTGCAGAGCTTGGCCTTCCAATTCGGCGGCCCTATACCCCCCCTCACTGTCTGCAGCCTCACGTCCCTCAAAGTGGACCCCCCCTCCTTGTTTGCTAATCTCACCCCCGATTGCAAACCCATCGCGACCTGGAGCAGACGGTACAGCGCCCAGGACCGGTCCTTCATCAGGTCCGAGGTCCAGAGGTTGCTGAAGGAAGGGGTCATCGATGCCAGCAACCGTCCCTGGCGAGCCCAAGTGCTGGTGGTCTGGACTGGGGAGAAAAACCGGATGGTCATCGACTACAGCCAGACCATCAACCGGTTTACGCAACTGGACGCGTATCCTCTCCCCCATATTTCCGCCATGGTAAACGAGATTGCGAAATACAAAGTCTTCTCCACTGTGGACCTCAAGTCCGCCTATCACCAGCTCCCCATCCGTGCGAGTGACCGCAAGTACACCGCGTTCAAGGCTGATGGGCACCTCTACCACTTCCTCAGGGTTCCATTCGGTGTCACAAATGGGGTCTCGGTCTTCCAACGGGAGATGGACCGAATGGTCGACAAGTACGGATTGCGGGCTACCTTCCTGTACCTCGATAATGTCACCATCTTCGGCCACGACCAGCAGGACCATGACACCAACCTCTGAAAATTCCTCCAAACCGCAAAACTCCTTAACCTAACTTACAATAAGGATAAGTGCGTGTTTAGCACCGACCGTCTAGCCATCCTCGGCTACGTAGTGCGTAACGGTGTGATAGGCCCCGACCCTGAACGCATGCGCCCCCTGATGGAACTCCCCTCTCCCCAATACCCTCAAATCCCTCAAACGCTGCCTGGGTTTCTTCGCTTACTACGCCCAATGGGTTCCCAATTGAAGGCAAGGCCCGTCCCCTCATTCAGTCCACAACCTTCCCGCCGTCGTCAGAGGCCTGCCAGGCCTTTAGCCTCATCAAAGCGGACATCGCAAAGGCCACGATGCACGCCATCGACGAGTCCCTCCCCTTCCAGGTCGAGAGCGACGCATCAGAAGTAGCTCTGGCGGCCACCCTGAACCAAGTGGGCAGACCCGTGGCCTTCTTCTCCAGAACCCTCCAGTCTTCCGAACTCCGCCACTCCTCAGTGGAAAAGGAAGCCCAGGCCATAGTCGAAGCTGTGTGACATTGGAGGCACTATTTGGCCGGCAGGAAATTTACCCTCCTCACAGACCAAGTGGCCTTCATGTTCGATAATGCACAAAGGGGCAAGATTAAGAACGACAAGATCTTACGGTGGCGGATCAAGTTGTCCACGTACAACTACGATGTCTTGTATCGTCCTGGGAAGCTCAATGAGCCTCCTGATGCCCTATCTCGCGGTACCTGCGTCAGCGCGCAGATAGACCGCCTCCGCTCCCTCCACGCGGACCTATGCCATCCAGGGGTGACCCGTTTCTACCATTTCATAAAGGCCAGCAACCTGCCCTTCTCTAGCGAGGAAGTCAGGACAGTAACCCGTGACTGCCACACCTGCGCAGAGTGCAAACCGCACTTCTACCGCCCCGAGCGCGCGCATCTGATCAAAGCATCTCGCCCCTTCAAAAGTCTCAGCATTGACTTCAAGGGGCCCCTTCCCTCTAGCAACCGCAACATTTACTTCCTGACGGTAATCGATGAATACTCTCACTTCCCCTTCGCCATTCCCTGCCCCGACATGACCACATCGACCATCATTAAGGCCCTCCTCTCCATCTTCTCCCTGTTCGGCTACCCCGCGTACATACGTAGCGATCGGGAGTCCTCATTTTATGAGCGACGAGCTGCGTCAATTCCTGCTCAACAGGGGCATTGCCTCTAGCAGGACGACCAGCTATAACCCTCGGGGTAACGGACAGGTCGAGCTGGAGAATGGTACCATCTGGAAGACCATACTACTGGCCCTCCGGTCCAGAGATCTCCCGATTTCCTGATGGCAAGAGGTTATCCCCGATGCCCTACATTCTATCATCTCACTCCTCTGTACCACAACAAATCAGACACCTCATGAACGTCTTCTTGTTTTCCCCAGGAAGTCGTCCTCCGGATTGCCTCTCCCAACGTGGCTGGCCGCCCCCGGACCCATCTTGCTCTGGAAGCATGTGCGGGTGCACAAGTCCTACCCGTTGGTGGAACAAGTCCAGTTACTCCACGCTAACCCGCAGTATGCGTACGTGGAGTACCCCGACGGTCGGCAGGACACGGTCCCCCTCCGGGACCTGGCACCCGCCGGCGTGCGGCTCTCACTACTACTCATACCACCAGTTCTCTCTTTTTTCCCCCCCCCCCAGCTCTCGTTGACACCCACCCCCCCGGGCTTCTTTCTCCGCAAGGGGTGAATGTGGTGGTATGATTAGCATAGCTGCCTACCATTGGTGCAGAACACCGGCTTACCATTGGCCCTGATCGATCATGTGCCTCTCGACCGATTGGATGAGACCAGTCTTGTGACGGCTCCCCGATTGGTCGAGAGGCTGAGTTAACCCCACCTCCAGGGCGGGGTATAAATACCCAGTACTCCCGGCGGTCGTCTATATACTGTAATCGACCGCAGGGCTAACATCTAGCTGATTAAAGCCATACTTTTGTACAGCAACTCGTCTCGCGTTCAATTGATGGTACAACAGAGGGTCTGAAGGCCATGAGTCGGTTAAAGCCCCGGGGCCGGGCGGGTACCCAGTGGAGTTCTATAAAATGTTCACTGGGATATTGGGGTCGGTGTTGATGAGGATCTTCAATGAGGCAAGGGAAAGAGGGGTGCTGCCCCCTACGATGTCACAGGCAATGATTTCACTGATTCTTAAGTGGGACAAGAACCCAGAGCTGTGTGGGTCCTACAAGCCGATTTCCCTGTTAAATGTGGATGCCAAGTTGCTGGCCAAAATCTTGTCCTCCAGGATTGAGGATTGTGTTCCAGATGTTATTGGGGAGGCCCAGACGGGGTTTGTTAAGGGCAGGCAGTTGGTGGCCAATGTAAGAAGGCTGTTAAATGTGATCATGATTCCCCCGGAAGGTAGGGAGGTGGAGGTAGTGATCGCAATGGATGCAGAAAAGGCTTTTGATCCGGTAGAATGGGTCTATCTGTGGGAGGTACTGGGACGGTTCGGATTCGGGCGGGGCTTTATCGACTGGGTCAGGTTGCTGTATCAGGCTCCTGTGGCAAGTTTACGGATGAATAGGACAACATCAGACTATTTTAGACTGCACTGGGGGAAGAGACAGGGATGCCCCCTTCCCCCACTGTTGTATGCGCTGGCTTTGGGCCATTGGCAATTGCTCTGAGAGCCTCGAGGGGCTGGAGAGGACTAGTACCGGGGGTGGTGGGGGGGGGTGCTGGAGCACAGGGTTTTGCTCTATGCCGCTGACATGCTTCTGTATGTTCCTAATAGAGGGGATGGAAGAAATCATGAGGGGTCTTGGAGAATTTGGCTGGTTTTCGGAGTTTAAGCTTAATATGGAAAAGAGTGAGATGTTTGTGGTCCAGGCGAGAGGACAGGAGAGGGACTGGGAGAGCTGCTTTTTAGGTTAGTAAAGGCAAGTTTTAGGTACCTAGGCATGCAAGTGGTGTGGGAATGGGACTAGCTGCATAAATTGAATCTGGCCCGGCTCGTAGACCAAATGAAGCACTATTTCGGAGATGGAACGCCTTCCGTTGTCTCTGGCTGGGAGGGTGCAAACGGTGAAGATGACTGTCCTCCCGAGATTCCTGTTTGTATTTCAGTGTCTCCCCATTTTTATTCTGCGGTCCTTTTTTAAGCGAGTCAACAGAGTGATCACTGGCTTCGTCTGGGCGGGCAAGACCCCGTGAGTAAGGAAGGTAATACTTGAGCGGAGTAGGGGAGAGGGCGAGCTGGCATTGCCAAATTTTAGCAACTATTACTTGGTGGCTAATATAGCCATGATCAGGAAGTGGGTGGTGGGGGAGGGGTCGGCATGGGTGTGCATGGAGGAGGCTTCATGTAAAGGCACCAGTTTGGGGGCATTGGTAACTGCGCCTCCGCCGTTCCCGCCGGCACGGTACTCCACCAGTCCAGTGGTGGTGGCCTTGAGAGTCTGGGGCCAGTGGAGGCGGCATGTGGGAGCATTGGTTTGGGCCCCAATCTGTGATAATCACCAGTTTGCCCCGGGGAGTATGGACGGGGGGGTTCCGGTTATGACGGAGAGCGGGGATTGAGAAGATGGGGGATATGTTCATTGAGGGGAGCTTTCAGAGTATGAGGGCGTTGGAGGAAAAGTTTGGGTTGGCGAGGGGAAACAAATTTGGGTATCTGCAGGTGCGGGACTTCCTTCGTAAACAGGTGTCAACCTTCACACACTCCAACCGCTAAGGGGGATTCAGGACAGGGTAGTTTCCAGAGGGTGGGTAGGAGAAAGGAGCGTCTCGGACATTTATAAGGAGATTATGGGGTCGGAGGAGATGCAGACCGAGGAGCTGAAGTGCAAGTGGGAGGAGGAGCTGGGAAGTGAGATAGAGGATGGTCTATGGGCAGACGCGTTGAGTAGAGTCAACACGTCCGCAACATGTGCCAGGCTCAGCCTGATACAATTTAAGGTTGTTCAATGGGCTCATATGACAGTGGCCCGGATGAGTAGATTCTTTGGGGTTGAGGACAGGTGCGCAAAATGTGCGGGAGGACCAGCGAACCATGTTTTGGACAGGTCCAAAGCTTAGGGGATTTTGGCAGGGGTTTATGGACGTCATGTCCACGGTGTTAAAAACAAGGGTAGCGCTGAGTCCAGAGGTGGTGATTTTCGGGGTGTCAGAAGACCCAGGAATCCAGGTGGAGAAAGAGGAAGACGTTCTGGCCTTTGCTTCCCTGGTAGCCCGGAGACGGATACTATTAGCATGGAGGGACTCAAAGCCCCTAAAGTTGGAGACCTGGCTATCGGACATGGCTAGCTTTCTCTGTTTGGAGAAAATCACTGTATTGAATCACTGAGATGGTCGCTGTTAAGGTTCACCCAGAGGTGGCAACCATTCACCGACTTCTTTGCGGGAAATTAATCGGCAGCAGGGGGGGGGAACTAGTTTAGATTAGAGTAGGGGGTCAATAAGGGTGGGACCTTTACAAGAGGTAAATGGCTTTTGCACTATGTTTATGGTTTTGTGTATATTGTTTATTTTTTGTTGTTTCTATACTGAAAATACCTCAATAAAATGTTTATTAAAAATTAAGGAAAGCTAGTCAAATGTTATTGTTTATTAAGGGAAATTGAGTACAAAAGTAGGGAGGCTAAGCTTCAGTTGTACAGAGCATTGGTGGAATCACATCTGGAGTATTGTGTACAGTATTGGTCTCCTTATTTAAGGAAACAGTTCAGAGAAGGTTTACTTCAACTAATATCTGGAATGGCAGGATTGTCTGAAGAGGAAACGTTGGGTAAACTTGGCTTGTATCCACTGGAGTTTAGAAGAGTAAGAGGCAACTTAATGTAAACACAAGATCCTGAGGGGTCTTTACAAGGTAAATGTAGAAGGAATGTTTCTTCTCTTGGCCAAATTTAGAACTATTTAAACATAAATAGGCAGATGAGGAGAACTTTTCCCTGGGGGTTGAGTCTTTGGAACTTTCCTTCTCGAAAGGCGTTGAGGCATTGTCTTTGAATATTTTTAATACTGAGCTACATAGATTCTTGATAATGAAGGAAGTGAAAGGTTATCGAGGTCAGGTGAGAACGTGGAGTTGATGTTACAATTAGATCAACCATTGTCTTATTAAATGGCGGAGCAAGTTCCAGTGGTCTATTTATTTTGTCCATATGTAAGAACATTAAAAAATAAGAACGAGGACCAGGAGAAGACCATTCAGCTCCTCGAGCCTGCACAACCATTCAATATAAGCATGGCTGATCTCCCCTCGGCCTTAACGCCACCTTTCTGCCAGGCACCCCATAAACCCTTCATCCCGCTAATAAATTAAAACCCTATCTATCTCCGATTTGTTTAGCACTCATGCGTCCATTACTCTCTGGGGTGGAGGATTCCTCCGATTCATGACTCTTGAAAGAAATAATTCCTCCTCATTTCTGTTTTAAAACTGCCATCCATTAGTTTAAAACTATGGCCTCTTGTTCTAGAATACCCAACATGGGAAACATCTGCTTTACAACTAACCTGTCAATCCCCTTTAGCATCTTATACCTAAATTAGATCTCCTCTCATTCTTCTAAACTCCAGCGAGTACAGGCCTAAACCGCTCAATCTCTCCAGAAGACAAGTCCTCCATCCCTGGAATCAATCCAGTGAACCTTTACTGAACTGCCTCTAATGCATTTACATCCTCCCTCAGATAGGGGCACCAAAACTGTGCCCCTATTTGTTAAATAGGGGTTATTGTATTTTGTTGGAAATCCCATGTATAATTTTTGCTTGTTTTGCGTTTTATTCCTTTTTCTGTTTGGAGTGTTTTGTTGAAAATCGTTGAAAATTTGAATAAACATTTTTTTTTTTAAAAACCCATCCCCTACAGGTTCCACTCCAAGGCATGCACTGTCCGAACATGTCTGAGATCCAGTATTGGAGGAGCAGAAATTTCCTCTTTAAATATTGAGAAGACTAAACCCTTCCGTCCCCTCTGCACATTGGGAGCACACCGTACTCCCAATGCAGTCTCCCCAATGTCCGATACAGTTACAACAGCACTCACTAGTTTCACACTGTATTCCATTTGCAATAAATGCCAAAATTCCATTTGCCTTCCTTATAATTATACATATATTCGTATGAACTGTGATGGGCAGCTAATGGCGACAATGACGTATGGAGGGATGAAAGAGAAAATGAGAAATTAATTTGAAAGCTACCCACAAAAATGTCACCCACTTTCCAGAAATTATGGGGTAACTTTAGCAAATTCCTTGAAGTGTCAGGGTAATGTGTATGTTTCAGGAAAGAGAGAATTAGGGGGATAAAAAATAGTAATAATGTGACCTTTGTGCTTCACGAGGTGAGAATCGGTATTTTTAAGAATGAAATAGCGTTTTTCAACCATCCGTATGTTGTATTGCCTTACTGCTGTGCTTTAAATAGAGCTGACTTACCCCCAAAATTCAAGTTTGTATTCAAACTATTTCTAACAATCCTCCTTAGTGCAAACAAAAGCATTTTAGATAAAATGGATCACATGGTGTGGTTTGAAGGATTTATTTGATACACATTTTGCATTTTTATTGTGTAGCCACAAATGTCAGTGTTACATTTTATTTTGGATTTCTTCAGTTATTTGATGAATGTAGGAATTTCAGATATATTGTATTATATTTATTTGGTGCAGTAAGGGTTAAAAGCCTGAGTAATATGTGACTGCTGCAGTCATGTTTTAAAATAATCCAGGGATTTGAAAGGTTTTGACAGCCAGAGGTGCAATTAAAGCATTATAAAAGCCTGGGCTAATGGAATTTTGTTTGGATTTAGAGTGTTCCCTATGGAGTATGTAATTAGATGCATTGTGTTCAATTGGTAAGATTATGCAACTAATGGGAGGAGCTAGAGTACCAGGCATTTTGCAGAAAAGCAGTTTGGTTTTAGATTAGGTGTGAGCAGAAGTCCAGCATTTGCTCTTAATACAGTTCAGTTAAAGTTATGTCTGTAGACAGATAAGTATTTGAGCTGAAACAACTGAGAAGCAACTTCTGAAGAAATACAGCCAAAGTTTCTGCATTGTTCTGACAGGATTCAGGTCTATCTCTTAAAACCGTCTCAAAGGACATCTCTTAAGCAAGTATGCCTGGGTCTGCTAAGCATACTTAAAAGTGAATTGGGAGCTCAGCTGGTTTTGTTGTGAGTGAGAATAATAGAGCAATTTGGGGTTATTGTGTCACTGCATTGATTAATGTTGTTTAAGGGGTAATTGTAAACTATTTTCTTGTGATGTTAAAGATATTTTAATACTGTGTAAGTAATAACGTTTGTTTTAATACACCATATCCCTGTTCCGCGTGAAATCACTCCTGGAGCTAAGTATCTTTTCCTCAGTCGTACAAAATTAAGAAGCCTGACAACCACCAGGTTAACGTCCAACAGGTTTATTTGGAATCACTAGCTTTCAGAGCGCAGCTCCTTCATAGGTGAGTGATGAAGAATGATCGGCCTGACCTGATGAAGGAGCTGCGCTCCGAAAGCTAGTGATTCCAAATAAACCTGTTGGACTTTAACCTGGTGTTGGAAGGCTTCTTACTGTGCCCATCCAGTCGAACAGTGGCATCTCCACATGATGTACAAAATTGAAATATTGAGGTTTCTGGCCAGTGTGCTTGGCACATTTGGGGTCTGGTTCAGGATTGTAATTGTAACAACAGGAAGGTTGGTGAATATTTGAATTTTAATGTTTAGAACTAAATTACAAGTTTTTATTCTGTGTAACATTTCTCTGTCTTGGTACAGTCCTTCTTGGTAGGTATTGTTGTACCAGATCCAGAAGCAACAGAAGCCTGGGCAAGAAAAAGGGGTTTTGAGAGTTCATATGCAGAACTATGTAAATCAGAGGTATGTTTTTTAAAATATATCTAGACCATATATGTTTGACCTGGATATGACAGAATAGTCAACACAATTTTACAGGAGTCTGTATACAGGATTTGTTCCTTGATGCATTGTGTTAATAGGATGGCCTCTGGTGGTAGGAAAGAGGTTCTGCATGATTTCAACTTGTTCAATCAATATCCTGGTTAATCCACCTTCCCATTTGGGGTGCGTTTTAGTTTCTGCTTTGGAAGCCAATAAACGGACAGTAATGCTGACATCCAGGCACAGTAAATGGTGCGGAGCTGCATGGAGGTGGGAACACAGAAGTGTTTTATCCCAAGAAATTCTCATCCCTACCATAAAATTGGTGACAAGAGAAACTAGGTCAACAGGCTCTGCTGTTATATTCTTGACATATATGAGTTAATCAAAATAGATGCCACACTACAAAAATAGTGAATTATTTTACACATGCAAAGCTGGTATTCCAGTAATATCTGAACTACTATTAATCTTTGATATGTATTTATTCAAATAAATTGATTTTGTGTAACTTTGTTGTTGATGTATTCTCTATGCAAGAGTTAATATTTCTCCAATCAGGTAAAGTGATTCGTGTTAGGGCTGTGTATTGCTTAATAGAATGTATTGTTTGAATTTAGGGTTACAAAAAAGCTATTATGGAGGACTTGGTGAAACTGGGGCAACAGGCTGGCCTTTATTCATTTGAACAAGTAAGTAAATATAAGCTGAAAATCTTCTCTTATTGACCATGATGGGGGAAATTTAAGATGTAAAATATGAAAAGATAGTTTTGAGTTTGCAATATTTCCTTTAAATTTTTGCTATGTTTGCATGGAACTGTATCTGGTAGCTGGAAACAAGGAAAATACAATGAGGGAAACAACAAATGGAGAAATGACAGCAAGAATAAAGATACATTTTTGTCACCATTAAGGGTCATTAAAATTTTTATCCTTCATAAATTACATTTTTCAGGTTATTAGATTGGTTAAAAACCAATTTGTGAAATAAAACTCAATTTTCCTTATTCTACCTGCTCTTTACTCCATGCAGGTTTCTAGGCAAGTTCAGAAAAAAAGAAGAAAAATTATAACTTCTAACTTCAAAATATTAGGCTTTTGGATCGTCAGATGGGCATGGTGGGCTGGCTATACTGGCAAGTGTTATGGGCCATGTACACCCCAAAGTGTATCATGGTGTTCACCTGACCCACAACTTTTAATAGATTGTGGTATGGGGAGCACACGGCCCACTCTACAGGTTTGGTACAGCTGAAATGAAAAAGTATTTTTTTAAAAGCAAAACAATGTTTATTCTATGAACTCAAGTTGACATTTTTAAAACATACAGTGAACATCTTAGCAACCATCAATTCAAATACAACCCTCAAAGAATACAACACAAAGTAATGCTTAAGCTGTCCTTTTAATGTCCAGAAAATTTACAAAAAACCTTTAAACAGAAGCACATCAGGTTAAAGTCACTACTAAGAGCAGTCATTAGTTTTCAATCACCAAAGGATCGATTTACAGTCTTTAGAATATATAGAGAGAGGGATACTCATACACCTTCTGGCTGTGACTGCAGCTATCCAGCTCTGAAAACTAAACTAAAACACACCTGCAGCAAACAGCCTAAAACAAAAGTAAAAAGCTGACAGACAGCCCAGCTCCACCCACACTCTGACATCACTGATGAACACCATTTCTTAAAGGTACATTTCTTAAACACCCATTTCTTAAAGGTACTCTCACACGACGCAAGTAATTAAGTAGATTCATTCATTTAACAATTATTTAAATGTTTTTAAAGTTGTAATCATTGTGCGAAACATATATATATTTAATTTCTTCATTTATCTGACAAGGGCACTCTGTAAATAGAGACATAAAGACTTTCATATAACATTAGAATTTATTTTTTACAAATACATGTGGAAAACACTAAATGCACTCCAATCCCTGGCTCATGGTGTATCCAGCAAGTTATAGGAGTGATATTTGGTTTCAGTCTGTGAATTTGGGCGGGACCAAGGGAGGGGTTAGTATGGTGATGGTGGTACTTCCTTGTTTGACTTTGGGGGAGGGTTTGGTGGCCAACATGGGAAGGCCTTTGGCCTGTACTTTCAGTTTTTATTTTGTAGCCCCTGGCAGTGGAAATGGCTGATTCCAGGAAGAGGAGGGGGTGGATCCCCAATTTGATTGGCCAACTAGAACATAAGGGGGATGGGTGGCCCAGTGAAGAGGTAGAGTTTTTGCTCCTAAGGAATCTAAATGCTGATGTGATTTACAGGAGACTCACTTGCGGTAAGAAATCAGACGAGATTGCGGAGGGGTGATTGGGACAGATATTAGACCTACTTGGAACTATGATGTTGTTGCCATTACAGAGACCTGGTTGAGGGAAGGACAGGATTGACAGCTAAACGTTCCAGGTTTTAGATGTTTCAGGCGGGATAGAGGGGGATGTAAAAGGGGTGGCGGAGTTGCACTACTGGTGAGGGAGAATATCACAGCTGTACTACGGGAGGACGCCTCAGAGGGAAGCGAGGCTATATGGGTAGAGATCACAGGCAGGATTCTCCGACCCTCAGCCGGGTCGGGGAATCACCGGGGATCGCGTGAATTCCGCCCCCGCCGAATTCTCCAGTGCCGGAGAATTCGGCGGGGGCCGCTCGCAGCGGTCCCACCCACCCCGACGATTTTCCGACCTGCGATGGGCCGAAGTCCCGCTGTTTCTTTGCCAGCCCCGCCGGTGTAGATTAGACGAGGTCCCTTACCAACAGGACCTGGCGGCACAGGCGGGCTCCGGGGCCCTGGGGGGGGGCGTGGGGCAATCTGGCCCCAGGTGGTGCCCCCACGGTGACCTGGCTTGCGATTGGGGCCCACCGATCTGCGGGTGGGCCTGTGCCATAGGGCACTCTTTTCCTACGCGTTGGTCGTGTCAGCCTCCGCAATGGCCACGCGTAGGTGAACCACCCCCTGCGCTTGCGTAGGGATGACGTCAGCAACCGCTGACGCTCCCGTGCATGAGTGGACTTGCGCCAGCCGGCGGAGTCACTTAGGCCCCGGGTGGCGTGGCGCCAAAGGCCTTCCATTCCAGCCGGCGGGGCGCAAACCACTCCAGTGCCGGCCTAGCCCCGGTAGGTGCGGAGAATTCCTCACCTTTGGGGTGGGCTGACGCCGGAGTGGTTCATGCCACTCCATCCCGCCGGGACCCCCCGCGCCGTACCGGAGAATCCCGCTCCAGGAATAAGGGTGCAGTCACAATGTTGGGGGTTTACTACAGGCCTCCCAAAAGCCAGCGGGAGATAGAGGAGCAGATAGGTAGACAGATTTTGGAAAAGAATAAAAATAATAAGGTTGTTGTGATGGGAGACTTCAACTTCCCCAATATTGACTGGGACTCACTTAGTGCTAGGGGCTTAGACGGGGCAGAGTTTGTAAGGAGCATCCAGGAGGGCTTCTTAAAACAATATGTAGACAGTCCAACTAGGTACTGAACCTGGTATTGGGGAATGAGCCCGGCCAGGTGGTAAACATTTCAGTAGGGGAGCAATTCGGGAACAGTGACCACAATTCAGTAAGTTTTAAGGTGCTGGTGGACAAGGATAAGAGTGGCCCGAGCGTGAATGTGCTAAATTGGGGGAAGGCTAATTATAACAATATTAGGTGGGAGCTGAAGAACCTAGATTGGGGGCGGATGTTTAAGGTAAATCAACATCTGACATGTGGGAGGCTTTCAAATGTCAGGTTGAAAGGAATTCAGGACCGGCATGTTCCTGTGCGGAAGGATAAATACGACAAATTTTGGGAACCTTGGATAACGAGAGATATTGTAGGCCTTGTCAAAAAGAAAAAGGAGGCAATTGTCAGGGCTAGAAGGCTGGGAACAGACGAAGCCTGTGTGGAATATAAGGAAAGTAGGAAGGAACGTAAGCAAGGAGTCAGGAGGGCTAGAAGGGGTCACAAAAAGCCTTTGGCAAATAAGGTTAAGGAAAATCCCATGGCTTTCTACATATACATAAAAAGCAAGAGGGTAGCCAGGGAAAGGGTTGGCCCACTGAAGGATAGGCAAGGGAATCTATGTGTGGAGCCAGAGGAAATGGGCGAGGTACTAAATGAATACTTTGCATCAGTATTCACCAAAGAGAAGGAATTAGTGGATGTTGAGTCTGGAGAAGGGTGTGTAGATAGCCTGGGTCACATTGAGATCCAAAAAGACGAGGTGTTGGGCGTCTTAGAACATAGAACAGTACAGCACAGAACAGGCCCTTCGGCCCTCAATGTTGTGCCGAGCCATGATCACCCTACTCAAACCCACATATCCACCCTATACCCGTAACCCAACAACCCCCCCCCCCCCCCCCTAACCTTACATTTATTAGGACACTACGGGCAATTTTAGCATGGCCAATCCACCTAACCCGCACATCTTTGGACTGTGGGAGGAAACCGGAGCACCCGGAGGAAACCCACGCACACAGGGGGAGGACGTGCAGACTCCACACAGACAGTGACCCAGCCGGGAATCGAACCTGGGACCCTGGAGCTGTGAAGCATTTATGCTAACCACCATGCTACCCTGCTGCCCCCTTGAAAAATTAAGGTAGATATGTCCCCAGGGCCTGATGGGATCTACCCCAGAATACTGAAGGAGGCTATAGAGGAAATTGCTGAGGCCTTGACAGAAATCTTTGGATCCTCACTGTCTTCAGGTGATGTCCCGGAGGACTGGAGAATAGCCAATGTTGTTCCTTTGTTTAAGAAGGGTAGCAAGGATAATCCAGGGAACTACAGGCCGGTGAGCCTTACGTCAGTGGTCGGGAAATTACTGGAGAGAATTCTTCGAGACGGCATCTACTCCCATTTGGAAGCAAATGGACGTACGAGTGAGAGGCAGCATGGTTTTGTGAAGGGACAGTCGTGTCTCACTAACTTGAGAGAGTTTTTTCGACAAGGTCACAAAGATGATTGATGCAGGTAGGGCAGTGGATGTTGTCTATATGGACTTCAGTAAGGCCTTTGACAAGGGCCCTCATGGTTGACTGGCACAAAAAGTGAAGTCAAACAGGATCAGGGGTGAGCTGGCAAGAAGGCAGAGAGTAGCAATGGAAGGGTGCTTTTCTAACTGGAGGGCTGTGACTGGTGATGTTCCGCAGGGATCAGTGCTGGAACCTTTGCTGTTCGTAGCATATATAAATGGTTTGGAGGAAAAGGTAACTGGTCTGATTAGTAAGGTTCGTGGAATTGCAGATAGCGATGAGGACTGTCAGAGGATACAGCAGAATTTAGATCGTTTGGAGACTTGGGCGGAGAGATGGCAGATGGAGTTTAATCCGGACAAATGTGAGGTAATGCATTTTGGAAGGTCTAATGCAGGTAGGGAATATACAGTGAATGGTAGAACCCTTAACAGTATTGAAAGTCAGAGAGATCTAGGTGTACAGATCTAGGTCACAGAAAGGGGCAACACAGGTGGAGAAGTTAGTCAAGAAGGCATATGGCATGCCTTCATTGGCCGGGGTATTGAGTATAAGAATTGGCAAGTCTTGTTGCAGCTGTATAGAACCTTAGTTAGGCCACACTTGGAGTACAGTGTTCAATTCTGGTCGCCACACTACCAGAAGGATGTGGAGGCTTTAGAGAGGGTGGAGAAGAGATTTACCAGGATGTTGCCTGGTATGGAGGGCATTAGCTATGAGGAGAAGTTGATTCAACTCTGGTTGTTCTCACTGGAACAACGGAGGTTGAGGGGCGACCTGATAAGAGGTCTACAAAATTATGAGAGGCATAGACAGAGTGGAGAGTCAGAGGCTTTTTCCCAGGGTAGAGGGGTCAATTACTAGGGGGCATAGGTTTAAGGTGCGAGGGGCAAGATTTAGAGATGTACGAGGCAAGTTTTTTACACCGAGAGTAGTCGGTGCCTGGAACTCTCTGCCCGAGGAGGTGGTGGAAGCAGGTACGATAGTGACATTTAAGGGACATATTGACAAATACATGAATAGGATGGGAATAGAGGGGTACGGACCCAGGAAGTGTAGAAGGTTTTAGTTTAGACGGGCAGCATGGTCAGCACAGGCTTGGAGGGCCGAAGGGCCTGTTCCTGTGCTGTACTTTTCGTTGTTCTTTGTTCTTATGTGCTTCACTCGGACTTCAGAACCTGAGGTGCAGCAATTTTGTTTAATAAGCGGGGTCCGCTTGTCGGTCACCAGGATTGTGACGGATCCTAATGGTAGATATGGTGGTCAGTGGGTCTCTGGCAGTTACATTGGTGGTACTGGCCATGCCTCCAACAGGGATGATTTGACATTTATTAAGAATCTGTTGGCTTCCATTCTTGATCTAGATACACACCAGCTGGTTCTGGGAGGGAACTTCAGCTGTGTACTGGATCCTAAAATGGACCAGTCCAGTTGCGCTTTATCATGAGTGGCCTTTATAGAGCAGGAATTCTCCTCCATAAGCACCCATTCGGCTTCTGGCTCCTTTATCCACCCCTTTATCCTCTCCGTGGTTGCCGCCCAGTGATAATATTGCAGGTTTGGGAGGGCCAGGCCCCCCATGGTTCTCATTCTCTGCAGTACTCTCTTGTGATCCTTATGTTCTTCCCTCCCCACACAAACACCATAATCAGTTTGTCCAGTGAACTGAAAAAGGCCTTGCGGATATAGATCAGGATAAGATTATAAGACATAGGAGCAGAAGTACATCCCTGGTCTTGTATTCTAGCCCTCTTGACATGAATGCTAACATTGCATTTGCCTTCTAAACTGCAGACTGAACCTGCACATTAACCTTAAGAGAATCATGAACAAGGACTCCCAAGTCCCTTTGTGCTTCTGCTTTCCGAAGCATTTCCCCATTTCGAAAATAGTCTATGCCTAGGTTCCTCCTTCCAAAGTCGTAACCTCACACTTTTCCACATTGTATTTCATTTGCCACTTCATTGCCCATGGATCAAAGCAGGAAGAGGAACCTGGGCAGTACATTCATCTTGATCATCTGCATCCTCCCTGCATGTCCAGCCATAAGCAATTCGGATCTGCAGGTACCGGAATTTGCGTCAGGCCTGTTTAAAGACTACCCCTCCAGCTGTGCCCCTTCCCCTTGCGGGTTCACTGGGAAGATCTTGCTTTTGCTCAGGTTAAGTTTGTAGCCCGAGAAGGCTCCAAACTCGAGAGTGCCATGATACCTTCCTTGCTGCTTCCGGGGTCCGAGATGTAAAGGAGAAGGTCATCTGTCCAGAGCAAGACTCTGTGGGAGTACCTTTTTGAGGTGCTTGGGAGACTTTGACGTGGGCAGAAGTTGATTTCATGGGTTCAGCTATCCTATAGAGCCCCTACAACCAGTTTATGCACTAATGCAATAAGTTTGGGGTATTTTACATTGAGTAGGGGTACGAGGCCCTTTGTCGCATCTCCTGCTTACGCTAGTGATAGGCTATAGTACTGTGGAGTACACAAGCTGTAACCTTAGTTAGCCCCACAAATCTAATAACTACAAACTAAAAGCAACGGTAAACATTTACTAGAGCTGCTATGAAAGTTGGTCACAAACTGAAAATAATTGTAGGTTGTCATTTAGCTTGCTTTTTAACTAATTCCTTTTATTCCAA
Organism: Scyliorhinus canicula; assembly: GCF_902713615.1. NCBI lineage: Eukaryota > Metazoa > Chordata > Chondrichthyes > Carcharhiniformes > Scyliorhinidae > Scyliorhinus > Scyliorhinus canicula. The sequence goes on along the minus strand of NC_052149.1, from coordinate 204,896,263 downwards.
TTGTTCCAAATTTAAAAAAAAAAAGATTTTTACTGGAGTCCCAGTAAAATTACTGGCATGGCCAGTGGCGCTAGTGTCCCATGCAAGAATTTTTTTAAAAAAACTTATTTTCCCCAATCTTTGATTTTTAAAAAAATATAAAATCAAACACCCTAACCAAATTGTTTTTTAAATCAGCAGTGGAAACAAATTTTGATGGTTCTTAAATACTTTAGTTCTTTGCCCCTGTTTGCTACCATCTTCTGATCTATATTTAATTCTGGAAAGCTATTATTTTTAAGCATGTGGAATGAATAATGTCCTAAAACTATATTAGTTAAAGTCCTAAACTGGATGGATTGCATTGAAACATTTTTAAAGAATCTTAGCAAAAGATAGCAGAAGCATTCTTCCACAATCGTTAGGAAAAGTTGCGGTGCCTGAGAATTGTGCTGGAATTTTCTGGCCGTCCCCGCTGACTGTAAACCTCTGCCGCGGGTTTCCCGGCGGCAGGTGGTGCATAAAACGGGAAACCTTGTTGACCGTGGTGGAACCAGAAGATCCTACTGGCGGACTATTGCAGGCCACCTCCCCTGCCGCAAAACACTTGGCAGGAGGCGTGGAAAATCTTGCCCTTGGTATTGGCTATTGTTATAACTATATTTGAGAAGCTAGATAGACTTATGTGCAGGAAAACTAAAGACCTGTCAGCTTTTATCAAAAGTGAGAAAAATAATAGATCTTTATAAATGGAGAAAATAGAAAAACACTAATGAATAGTTAACATGGATTCCGAAAAGGAAAGTCTTGCTTGATTAACTAATTGATTGAGCTAACAATTACGGTGGATGCAACATATTTGGGATCTATATATGGAGGTATTCTAGACTTCCAAAAGGACTTTGATAAAGTACCATATAATACACTAATGAATAAGGTCAGAGCATGTGGAATCCAAGGACAAACATCAAAATGAATATCTATCTGGTTACAGGACAATGTGAGAGAAAAAGTGGCTATTCAGAGGGCAAAAGATAAGATCAATGTCAGGACCACTGTTGTTCCAAATTCATTTAGATTCTGGAATCAAAGTTTCTAAATTTGAATACGACACCAAATTTATAAGGTAGTCAACACAGAGGAGGACTGCAAAAAGACATTAAGAAACTTGCAGAATGGACATAAGGCTATTGAGGTCTTACATTTTGATAAGTAAAATGAGGTCACCTGTTACCTGGGAAATGAAAGATTTTGACAGACAGCATTTTTCCACTTGGACAAAAGCTCATGTAGAGGCCATCCATACAAGATAATGACTATCAAATCAACTAAGAGGCAGATGTTTCCTCTGACTTCTGAATCTGACCATCAAGCTCAAATACGGGTCAGAAACCGTCACTGTGAAACTGTCCCTGGCCACCATCTGGGGCAGGGAGAAAGTCTCTGCACACGGAGGCCTGAAGCTGCAAACAGGAAGGCAGGAGAGGCCTCTGAGCCTGTTTGAAGTGCGAGCACACTAGTTTGCTTCCAGACAGCTGAACGGTTTTGCACCATCCATGATAAACTGGAGGGAACTGGAAAATAGCCTGAGTGCAAGATGGAGCGAAGAAATTGGCACATTAGCCGAAGGTGCTATTTTCAGCATCCTCCACCACCTCACCTCTCTGGTCGGGCCTATAACTCCAGCCTAGGGTATTCAGATGAAACCTGAATAATAAGAATGTGGAACTTGCTACCGCAGGGAGTAGTTGAGGCATTTAAGGAAAAACTATATTAGCAAATGAAGGAAAAGGGATAAGATTATGCTAGTAGAGCTAGATGAAAAAGATGAAAGCTTGAATGGAGCATCGATGCCAGTGCTGATTAGTTGGACTGAATAGTCTGTATCTTTGCTGTATATGTAATCTGAAAGGGAACAATATTGATTCTGGATCAGAAGTGTGACTATCTCATTCTGCCCATGCCAACATGTACTTTCTGTCAGCTGTGGTAAAGATATCCAGGTACATTTCCTATCCCTGATGAAAGAAAATAAATGGAGGTCAGATGGTTGTGAAAAGGAAAAATTTTATAAAAATAGTCTGGGGAGCAAAGATGAAGTAGTTGTAATAGTAACCCGAGTAAAGACACAACAGTAGATCTTCCAAACCGTTCAAGCTAGGAGAAAATTTGGGAGATATGAAGGGGATAAAAGAAAACTTTAAAAATAGTGTGACTACATGAATAATTGAACATTGAACATTGTGATTTTTTTGATTTCTAGATAAAAGCCATCTATCTCCACTATGAAATGTTCTCTGTCCAAAATGGCCTGTTAACCCCAACGCTAAAGGCGAAGAGGCCAGAGATGAGAAATTACTTCCGGAAACAAATTGAGGAACTTTATGCTAATACTTCTATATGAAAATATTTGGAAGATGAACATTCCAATTGCCATGTACTGATTATCTTGTGAAGTAAAGATGACTCAAATATAAAAGAAATTATTTGGCTATATTGAGAAACCTATTCATTTTCTTCAGTCAACTGGAAGGTATCTTGCTTAACTTTAAGAACTCTGTAAAATACGGTTTTGCCCTTTTTTGAAGCTGCAGTATGTTAGAGACAATATGCTCTTCAGTAATATTTGCTTTGTTTTGAGGATAACTAATGCTTCAAATTGAAATGTACATTTTGTAAAAATGAAAAATAAAAAAGTTAGGTTAAGGGTTAAGCACCTCAATGTTATTGATTATAGATATATTTGTAGATATAAATATGTACATATGTCTGTTATCTAAACATTTAATTTCCTTAACCTGAGTGCATTCATAAATATATGAAGCAGATTTTGTAAGTTTATTTTTCCTATTAACAAGCATTAGCCTTTTCAGGTCTGCAGTAGCTGTACCAAAACCAAAAGTATATTGATTTATTTTGTAATTCAGATGATTGTGAATACTGTATATTCATGAGAATTCAGCGTTAGAAATGTTCAATTTCCAGTAAATGAGTGATAGCAAAGATTGAGTGCAGTATAAGGAAAAATCACACCATTTGGCTCGAGGGTGTGCTGTTAAAATTAGCTTATTACTGTAGTTGGGCACCAAATTCAGTCTTCTACTTTATTTGCCTGTCATGATCAAAACCATGTGCGGGTAAGATGGGAATCTTTTTTGTTATTCATAATGATGAGTTGCAAAGTGGAAACCAGAACTAGGCTTGCATTGCATCTACCTACAGATCAATTTTCGCACCAATGTAATTTGAGATGACAAATGGAAAAATGAGAGACAAATTAACCTGAAATAAGCAAGTAGATGAGGCATGGAAAAGTACTTGCATTTATATAGCACCTTCCATGCCTCGGTCTATCTCAAAGTAATTTACAGTCAAGTAACAATTTTTGTAGTGTGGTCACTGTTATTGTTACTGCTGACACTGGGCACGTAATTAGAAACCAATTTGCTCATAAATGGGTAAATAGCCAATTGATTTGTTGGTGTTAGGATAAATGTTGGCCAGGACACACACAAGAACCTCCATCTTCTTTGAAAATTGTCATGAGAGATGTGGCGTCACCAAAATGTTGGAAGGTGGGGTGTCAGCCTTGATTATCACCTTGGAAGTGATAATTGTGTATCGGAGGTGAGTGGTATCACCCATTTTAAGGCTGACACCTATAAATTGCTGTCTTCTTCAATGCTGCCTTGGTTGTGAGAAAAGAAATATTTGAATAGATTTGACTATGCTAAGTCACTAGTCATCTTGTAACTTTTAGGGTTGGAATGTGAAAATGACATGCTGATTGCTACAGAAATCCGAGTTTCATGAATAAATACAAGATTAAGCTCAAATAATACATCCTGTGTGGGTTATCTCTATCAAAACAAGATGGATCAATTTCTGGTTAGTGATGGGATTGAGTAACGTATGGATAGAAGTGACCAAATATCCTCCAGAACATGAATATTTCTACGGTGTTGGAAATATGAAGGGGCTTGTCAAAGAAGACAGCTGATAAAGGTTTGGACCATTATTTAAAAATTCCACTTGATTTGCCTCTGACATCCAGCTAAACATTCAGACATTTTGGCAGCATGTTTTATCTTTAAATTGTTTTCTCCTCTTCCTGAGTGTAAATGTAGATTTCTGTCGGTGAAAGGTTTAAAGGCTGAGGGCACGCACCCAGCAGCTCAGCGTAAATATCGGGGGTGAGCTTGCCTCCACTTATCTGGCTCTCAGTGCTTCAATTTTTCAGGTAACAGCTGTTCAATTAGTATGAGGCATACCTAAAAATGTGTCAACCAGGTGAAGCTACAATACAGGATTACTTGCATGGCAAACAAAAACTGCATGCAATAGACGTCTAAGTGATCTGACAGCCAAGTGATCCGACAGTCAAAGGATCAGATCAAATCTCTGCAATCCTGCCACTTCCAATCAATAATGGTGGTGGACAATTAAACAACTAACAGGAGGAGACCACACAAATATCCCCATTATCAATGGTGGGGGAGCCCAGCACCTTTGAGCATAAGACTAAGCTGAAACATTTGCAACCACGGTCAGCCAGAAAGACAGAGTGGATAATCCATCTCTGCAGTCTCCTGATGAACCCAGCATTACAGATGCCAGTCTTTCAGCCAATTCGATTCACTCCTCCATGTGAGATCAAGAAATAGCTGAAGGCACTGTACACTGCAAAGGTTATCAGCCCCAATAACTTTCTGACAATGGTACTGAAGACTTATGCTCCAGAACTAGCCGCGCCACCAGCCAAACTGTTTCAGTACAGCTATAACACTGGCAATATGAGGCATGTCCTGTCCGCAAAAAGGATAAATCCAACCTAGCTAATTAGTGCTCCAGCTGCCTACTCTTGATAATCAGCAAAGTGATAGAAGGTGTTGTCAAAGTGCAGTGACCATTTATTCAGCAATAACCTGCTCACTGACACCAAGTTTGGGTTTTGCTCAGCTCCTGACTTGGCCAAATATGGACAATAGAACTGAACTCAAGATATGGGGCGAGAGTGGCTGCCCTGACATTAAGGTAACATTTGACTGAGTGTTGCATTAAAGAGCTCTAGCAAAACTGAAGTCAAATGGGAATCAGTGGGAAAACTCTCCATTGGTTGGAGTTGGACCCAGAAAAAAGGAAGATGGCTGTGGATGTTATCGTGTTGACGGTCAATCGTCTTGGTCTCAGGGTATTACTGCAAGAGTTCCACAGGTTGGTATCCTAGCCTCAGCTATCTTCAGTTACTTAATCGATGACCTTCCCTCATTCAGAAGGTGAGAAGTTGGGTTGTTTTTGGATGCTTGCATTATCTCAAAGAGTCATAGACGCTTACAGCATTGGAACAGGTCCTTTGGCCCAGCTTGTCCATGCCGCCCAGTTTCTATCACTAAGCTAGTCCCACTTTCCCGCATTTGGCCCATATTCACCCTGGCCCCACCCTGCCCATGCAACTGTCTAACTGCAATGACTTGGGTATTGAAGCAGTCCATGTACATATGCAACAAGATATGGACTTGGGCTGTTATGTGCCAAGCAACGACCGTCTCCAACAAGACAGATTGTAACCATCTCTCCTTGACATTAAATGGCATTGCTATTGCTGAAATCCCACCAGCACCAACCTGCTGCTCACCACTAACCATGAACAGAAGGCCAGCCACACACATACTGTGACAACAAACATGTAAGAGGCTTGGAATTCTGTGGAGAGTATCTTGTCTCCTGACTCCACAAAGCCTGTCATCATCTATAAGGCATAAGTCAGAAGTGTGATGGAATACACTACTTTCCTTGATGAGTGCAGTTCAAACAACACTCAGCAAGTTTGGCACTAACCAGGTCAAAGCAGTTTACTTAATTGGCAACCAATCCAACACTTAAACATTCACCCCCTCCACCTGGTCAGTTTCTACCATCTAGAAGATGCAGTGCAGCAACTCGCCAAGGGTCCTTTGACCACAGGTCAACACAGGTCCACAGCCTCTATCAACGGGAGGGACAAGGGCAGCAGGTGCATAGGAACACCACAACTGAACATTCCACTCCAAGACACACCGCATCTTGGGTTGGTACTATATTGTCGTTCTTTCACAGTCACTGGGTCAAAATCTTGGAACTCTCAACCTAAGAATGTACCTATACCAAAAGGACTGCCACGATGGTTCACCTCTATCATCTAATGGGACATTAGGAATAGGCAATAAATGTTGGCCCAACCAGTGGTGCCCAAGGAATGAAAAAAAGGCACAGCTTCCATCCATCTGATACTTGCTCATAAAGCTGCCAGTTAATTTATAGTTCATAAGGAAGCCATTTAGCCCATAGTCTGCACCGACACTGTGAAAGAGCACTCTTCCCCATGTCCACTCTCCAGTCCACCCCACCCTAGCCCTATAACCTAACCTGCACATCCCTCAACAATAAGGAGCAATTTAGCAGAGCAAATCTACTTAACCTGCAAATCTTTGGACTGTGCGATGAAACCCATGCAGATGCACGGAGAACATACAAACACCACACAGCCAGTTACCAAAAGCCGGAATTGAACCTGGGTCCCTGGTGCAAAGAGACAGCAGTGCTAACCACTGTGCCACCCTGTTGCCATGCAATGAGATTTGAGTAATTGATTGGTGCTGCAGGTAAGCCAAGGAAGTAGTGTTTAGCGATGGACCTCGACATTCTGGAAATCTGCAATTTTGATGGGCCAGACTGATAGGCTGTGAAAATGGGGTGGGGGGGGGGGGGGGGGGGGGGGGGGGGAACATGTTGGACAGCATGGGAACGCCAAGAGGGTAGACATGGGTAGGCAAAACTGTGGGGTGAGGCCAGTGACACTGGGGCCTAGCAACAGGACCCTCTGCCAATGGGCCAGCAGCCTGCAGGGTTAAACCTGCCAGGCTGCATGTTGACTGCCAGCCTCTTGTTGCCTTTGTTAAATCAGTGGCTGTAAGATGAGGCCCTTAATTGGATATCAGCTGAGCCTCGACTGGGCCACGGGCAGGCAATGCACTCGTAAAATTATTGAAGTGGGGGATGGTCAGCCAGCAATGGGCACAGTGATAATGGCATGAAGTCCCACAGTATTTTACAGGTCCTTCCACCTGGTTCCTGCCAACAGGTAGCCTGTAAATTTCAGTCCACAAAATATGCAATATCACGGCTCTCTACCGATTATTCTTTCACACATATTGTGGTAGATTTTTGACTTCAAGTAAATTACAATTAGTCAAATTATACAAAGAATTTATGATTAGCCCTGCCAGAAGACAAATCAAACCATCACATTTTGTATGTGAATTAATCTGTCTTGTGAAATTATTGTTTATATATAAATACTTGAGTGTTACGATTATCTTTGATAGTGCCATGAATTAATCGGGTATGAATTGTTAGGTTTCCAATATTATCCATACCAATGGAGAGTGCCAAAATACTTTAAGTTTGGATGGAGAGGCAACATAAGATTGTACTCCAAAAACCTTAACTGTCACTTAAATAGGAGATGCTTTCAACTATAGTATTTAGGAGGTTGGAAAGTTGAATGTCAGAAAATTCAATAATGGCTGCCATGTTTACGGAAACATTGATAGAATTACATTGGAATGTTTTACACTGAATTTATTGTTTTAAATGTGAAAATTAATTAAAAATTTGAAGCTTCAATAATTTATGAAGGTACATTCATTAGTTTAGCAAAAACACTCAGTCAATGAAGGGGGAAAAAATTGTCAACGCGGAGTTTTCACATTGATGAGAATACAATTTACCAAAAGTAAAGTTATCTTTTGAGCGATATCCTTGGCATGGATTTGAGTGATACGGTCTTTCCAACAAAAAACCTAGGCGTTGGCTCAATTCTGATCGAAGGAGTGAACAGTTTCTAATGAGCTTGGAGCACTAATTTTATTTTGAAAATGGTTAATGAACATGCTTTCCCATCTTTCATTCATAAATGTCTGTTTTAGTGATGAGCTATGTTTGAAGAAAATAATCTATGGTATGCATAAACGTTTCATTTAGTACAGTTTGGTGGAATATATTCTGAATTTAGCGGTAGGGGTTGCATTCTGCTTCAAAATTTAAATTAAACTTGAGTGATCTAAATCCAAGCAGAACTGAGCTCAAAAGTTTTAACTGACTCTGAAGCTTAAGAATCTGCATCAAACAAAGTTTAAATATTTAAAAGCAATTCCATGCATTTCATTATATTTTTTAAAGAGAACCGTCTTTATTAACAAATTCTTTGTAGAATCATTTGATCTTGCAATGTCATGATACTAAACTTTGTGAGAAAACACGGTTGTGTTGATAACACTCCCTACCTTTTGATAAAAGTTATTCCTTTAGATAAGAGGAGTGTGTAGTTCTTAAATATTTTGGTCAAAATCTGAAATTAAAGCAGCATGCTTTTATTTTTGGATATATTGCAACTTTAAAAGAGATCCGACAAAGCACAAATTATATTGTGCAGGATATTGTATTGTTATTATAAACTGCAGAGAAGGAAAAAATGTATTTTTGCATGAAAGAAAGTCCATCTCAACATATTTAAATTATGCATATTTCTGTAATAGTTACCTTGCCAAGAACATTTCAAATTCAAATAAATAGTTACCAGAATTAAATATTGACTTCAGTTGATTAACTACTTAAAACAACCAAATAATATTTTCATAAGTTGACTTGTGAATGCAGTAAATATGATGATTTGTGCAAAAACTATAAATATTGGATGCAGCAATGCAAGATAACTTAAATTCTCAATCTTATTTGGTTAAAAAATGTAGACAATTATCTCCAATAATGTCCTTCATGAATTTATGTAAAACTAACAACCATAAAATGTGCATTTGTTGGTCTTTGAGAAAAATTTATATTTTACCCATATATTCAATGGATAAAATGGGACATATCATCATGACATAACATGTGTCCCTTCATGTTTTACAGTTTCATGAATTAATTTGTGTTCAGCTCCACCAATTTTTTTTACTGCTTTGGTGGTCTTTGATAATTTTGTTCAAATGGAGTTTGGGACTTCCGGTGATGGCGGGCGGGAGGCACCGCACATTGGAGGGCGTCCGCTCGGGAACGGCATTGTCGGGGTCTAACGCCTGGTCCCAGGGGTAACAAGGCGGCAAAAGCAGGGAGAAGGCACAGTGAAGGAAGGTGTCAAGAACAAGTAATAAAACGGCCGTGAAAAGAGCAGCTGAAAGTCCGTCGGGGAGTGGAAAGGTCACCGTGGGGACGGCAAGAAAAATAGAGGGTGGGGCACCAGGGGAGGCCGCATTGCCCATGGCTGAAGAAATGACGAAGGTGATGGCCGTGGAACTCGAAAGGCAGTTCACAAAACAAATGGAGGCAATGAGGAAGGAGATGGGGGCGGTATTGAAAGTGCCTGGTGGAGGAGGCGATTACCCCGGTGAGGGCGGCGGTATTAAACGCAGTGGCGGAGGTACGGGAGCAAGACGAGGCGCTGAAGGAAGTGGAAGAGACATTGTTGCAGCACAGCAATCAACTTACCTCGAAGGGGAAGGAGATGCTTAAGGTGATAGAGATCAATGAGGAGCTGCGAGCCAAAATGGACGACTTGGAAAACAGATCCAGGCGACAGAATCTGAGGATTGTGGGTCTTCCCATAGGAAGGCCCGAGGCCAACTGAGTATTTTGCCATGATGTTGGCGAAGCTATTGGGGGAGGATGATGATCCCTCCAGATATGAACTGGATCGTCTCATCAGTCATGGAGGCCTGTACCAAAGGAGAGTGAGCCGCCAAGAGTAGTGACTCTGTTTTCGTAGGTACAGTCCTGTGCTGGGCAAAATAGAAGAGGGTGGTGCAGTGGGCTGGAGCTGGTATATGCATATATCAGGACTTTACGTTGGAGCTGGCGAGGAGGTGAGCTACCTTCAGCCGGGTGAAAAAGGTGCTGTACATCAGTAAGGTGCGGTGCGGCATAGTATACCCAGCTAAATTGAGGGTGACCTACAAATCCAAGGACTTTTATTTTGGGACAGCGGAAGCAGCGGAGGAGTTTGCGAAGGCAGAAGGAATGTGGCTGAATTGAGAAGTGGTCATGTACCGATGTAGCCTCATGTCGCTGTATTTTTTCACTGCGGCGGGTGTATGTGCTAAATGAGCCAATGTTGTATATACTTGGACAAGGGAAGAGAGGGGACTTTCACTTGCAATGATGGTTCTTAGGAGCTTGGGTGTGTATGCGGGGTTTGTGTGCTGAAGGAGATTTCTTGGTTTTCCTGGGGCCGTGCAAGGGGGAAAGAGACCCGGGCAGGGGCCTCCACTCTGACCGGTTTGAGCAGGCCAGTGAACGGGAGTGAGGTGGGGGGAGGGGCTGCGGCCATCGGAGCCTGGCAGAAAAGATCCCGATGAGTCTAGCCGGGGTGGAAAGAGGGGGGGGGGGGGAAGGAACAGTGGTTGAGGGGGGAGGATTTTTGTAAGAGGGAGTGGAGGGGAGGAGCCGGGGGGGAGGGGGGGTGGAGGGTGGATGGGGGGCTTGCAATGCATGGATGTCGTCTACGGTACTCTTAATGGTGACAATAGACGATTCCTAATTCCTTTCTCTTTTATTCCTCCTTAGTCCCACCCTGGGAGGGTTTGTTCTATTTGATGCTTATATTGTCAGGTGGATCATTGCGTGGGAGGATGGGATCGTTGTTGTTGATAAGGAAATTGACTTTGTATTTGTTACCCTTTATTGCTTGTGGGTGGGGTGTAAATTCAGGAGAAAATGTGAAAATGGAGAATAAAATTTTTTTTTTTTTTAAATGGAGTTTGATTTCTGGAATACCATTGCAATATTTAGTTGCTAATCTAGCATATGCCCCTCAGGTTACTACTTTTTAAAAAATATATTTTTATTCTCCTTTTTCACATTTTCTCACAAATTTACACTCACCAATAATAATCAGTAACAAATGCAACGTCAATCCCCGTATCAATAACAACAATCCCATCCCCCCACTAAACCCCCAAACATTATCCCGCATGTAAATGTAAACAAAAAAGAAAAAGGAATCTGGAATCGCCCATAGTCACCATTAACACATACAGTACTCCCTTAATGTTCGATGTAATCCAATTCTCGAAAATGCATGATGAATAATGCCCATTAATTGTAGAACCTCTCCATCCTTCCCCTCAGTTCAAATTTGACCTTCTCAAGAGTCAAGAATTCCAGCAGGTCCCCTCCGCCACGCCAGGGCACAGAGTGGAGAGGTTGATCTCCATCCCAACAGGATCCGCCTTCGGGCAATCAACGCTACAACATCTGCCTCTGCACCCGTTTCCAACCCCGGCTGGTCTGACACCCTGAATATGGCCTCCCGAGGACCCGGGTCCAGTTTCGCGTGCACCACTTTAGAGATTACGCTAAAAACCTCCTTCCAGTAATCCTCCAGTTTTGGACAGGGTCAAAATATTATGAATGTGGTTTGCGGGTCCCGTCCCCCCCCCCCCCCCCCCCCCCCCCCCCCCCCCCCCCCACCTCCCGCAACGTTCACACACATCTTCTACCTCCTCAAAGAGTCGGCTCATCTTCGCCCTTGTGAGGTGTGCTCTATATACCAGCTTCAGCTGTATCAGCCCCAACCTCGCGCACGAGGTGGAGGCGTTCACCCTCCTCCATACCCTCTCCCACCAACTCTTCCTCACACTTTGCCTTGATCCCATCCAGCAGTGCCTTCTCCTCTTCCAAAATAGCCCCGTAAATGGCTGACATTACCTCCTTCTCTAGTCTCCCTGTCATCAGCAGCTCCTCCAGCAACCTTCTCCAGTCCCCCTGTCATCAGTAGCTCCTCCAGCAATGTGGAGACCGGCTCTACCGGGAAGCTCTGTATCTCCTTTCTGGCAAAGTCTCAAACCTGCATGCATCTAAAAATGTCCCCGTTCCAGCCCATACTTCGCTCCCAGCTCCTTCAATCCTGCCAACTGACCCCCAATAAACAAATCTTTGTGTGCTAATTCCTTTCTCCTCCCATCTCGTACCAGCCTCCCCGGACAGGCGTCGGAATGTGGCGACTAGGGGCTTTTCACTAACTTCATTGAAGCCTACTCGTGACAATAAGCGATTTTCATTTCATTTTCATTTTATTTCATTTTTCATCTCCGAAAATTTCCATCCCACTTCCCTGGCTCAAATCTATGGTTCCCCCAAATCGGCATTTCCCTTGACCTAGCCCCCAATCCGAAGTGCAGGCGAAACTGCCTCCAAATTCTCAACAAAGCTATTACTACCCGAGTCTCTTGAGTATTTCCTCGGGGCCATCGGGAGCGGTACTGTTGGTAGCGCCTTCAATCCCGACCCCCTACACAAACTCTCCTCCATTCTGACCCACTGGGAGTCAACCCTTCAGACCTAGCTCTGTACCTTCTCCACATTCGCAGCCCAGGTTACTACCTAAGTACTTCCTATGGGGAAGTAGTCTGAAAAAAATCCCAAGGCCCTTTGTTCTCTAAATAGCAGCTGCTCGTTTCGTAATCCCAACACCTCTCTCGGTTATTTTAAAATCAAAAAATAACAGGAAATTGCTGTAGTTCTCATGTGATTTATTGATATTGTATACAAAGTAACATGGTTGGAGCTTCATGCAATTAATTTGCAAGTGGGTCCAGTATTACATGAGGTTAATTTTTGCATGGTGTCATTATAGAATCCCTACAGTGCAGAAGGCCATTTGGCCCATCAAGTCCGCACTGACCCTCCGAAACATCACCCTACTTAGATCCAATCCCCTGCCCTATCCCTGTAGCCACACCTAACCTTTTGACACAGAGCACCTGGAGGAAACCCACAAGGACACTGAAGAATGTGCAAACTCCACACAGTCACCTGAGATTGGAATCAACCTAGGCCCCTGGCTCTGTGAGGCAGCAGTGCGAACCACTGTGCCACCAATTACTTAATTGTTTATGCTAAGCATTTGCATTTTGACAGATGAAAATGATTGTTTATTCCTCAATCTAAATTCATGTATGAAGTTTTTGTTTTGCGTATCTTCATACTCTTTTCTCCCTTGGGGAAATAGTGTGGTGTCAATACCTGGAATTGGATTAATGCAGTCCATCAGGTAGGAAACAATGGCCAGACCCACTTGATCAAGGGAGAGGTCACTTGTCAATGTCCCAGTGGTGAGAGAACTTCCTGCAATGGAGTTGGGAGGCAGGAATGAGCGCATTAGGGAAACTGGCCTGCTCATTAGTAAGCCTCAACACCCATTATCCCTGTGCACATTGGAATTTGCATCTGAGTTGTACAGCTTTCCTTCACCTCCAGAAGACCACCAGGTAAACCCAACAGGCACTTAATCTGGTCGGGCTTCCCCTTCAGAAGCAGCATTCGCTTCCCACCAGTTCTCTAAATTGTGGGCTGAACCTGTGACAGTGATGCTAAATACATCCCCTCAAGTAGAACATCCAGCTCATAGGCAGGAGTGCTACCAACTGAGCTGCAATACCTTCAGATAAATCCAAAGTGTTTGGCATACTACCTCTGTAATGGGTCCCAGCCATGTACTGTGTCATGTTATGGAATAGTTTTAATACCACATCTTAGATATGCAAATTAGCTATACCAAATTTGGAAGATTAAAATCATTTCCATGAACTGTTTTGGGAAGGAAAGTTTTTCTGGTGAGTGTTTGTGTATCATAGTTGGTGGGACCTTTGAGCAGACACTTAACTACCAGTTCTACTCTATCATGACTTGATACAGAAGGTCAAGAAGAAATTGTTGGGTTTCCTCTTATCTGAGATGGTCATTACCTGGCATTTATCTGACAAGAAAGCTGCAGGCTACTTGTTAGCCCAATTTTGCTGCTGAGCAAGTTCTGGTATAGGCTGCTTCATTGTCAGAGAAATTGTGCAATCATTCGTGATCACTGCTAATTTAAGTTCCATGTGTTGAGGAATGCTACCCAGTGTGAGCAATGATGGAAAAGCAGGACTGAAGGGAGGATAGGATGCCGACAACTGAATTTTAGATAAATTGGAGTAGTTTTCAGGTAGTGAAGGATGGGAAACTGGCAAGAGGAGTGTGGAGAAGTAGGGAAGAGCCAAAACTATATAAAATAGTTTCAACACTGCTGGGATGAATTTAGAATTGAAGCCTTGTTGTGGAGATTAAAATCAGTGATGTTGATGCTGGATAACAAATGAGTATTGAAGTTTGGCTCGGAGTTAAAACAGAAAACGAAGGTTTTGCAGGATCATTTAGATTTGAAACATTAGTTCTGTTTCTCGCTATACCTACTACCAGACCTGCTGCTGCCAGACCTGCTGAGTTTATGCAGTAGTTTCTGTTTTTTAATTCCGATTTCTAGCATTTGCTTTTCTTTGAAGGTATTGCGCAGCCTGATTTTTGTCTAGTTTCTAGATTTTTGTCTAGAAAGAGAATTGAGTCACTGACCAGCAAGTGAAATTAACGCGAAACAACGAAAATAATGACCATAGACTTCTCAAAATTGTTTGAGGAAATTGACTCAAACATAATGTCAGATAATTATCCTAACAATGCTTTGGTTAGTGTATGGTAGAGGCAATTGGTGTGAAATCAGAGCTGAATGTCATCGGCTAATACCATGCCTGTGCAAGTCACGGCGACAGCGTGTGGATTAAGAAGACAAAATGCTAAATCAGAAGATAAACTAGAAGGTAAAGCATCCTTTATCCAAAGCCCTCGATCTCTTTCAGATTTTAGATCATTTCAATATTCTGATACCGCACATTACAATAGCCTCAACCCAGGCTAGCTACAGTCTAAATAAAAAGGGGCGAGAAAGTAAGGAGTATCACTGAATAATAAATGCAATTTATAAGTTTTACTTTTCGACATTCACTACGAAAATTGCAAGGTAAACTGTGTAGATAACCAACTACATGATTTACTTGCCTTATTTAGCTTTCCAAAACTCAGGTGGGTTACTGCCACCCGCACTGAACCTGCCTCTGGGAAATGTGCGAAGAGGCGGAATACTAATAACCGCTTCTGCATTTCTCTGCGACCACCTCCACCACAAACTTCCCCCGCCACCCCCGCAAAAAATGCCCGTGTCCCTAGCAAAGTTTCCTCACTTATTCTGTCATTTCATTCCACATTTTCCTCTTTTGCTGGTATACTGAACTGACGGACACTTATTACGCACGTCTGTCGGACACCGGGATTCAATCCTGCTGCTATATTTTCCACTATTCTTCAGTCCTCCATTTCCATCCAGCAACTTTCACCAGTATACCTACTCTATCCTCTGTCCCTCCAACAGCTACTGAATTTACTCCTCCCCAACTGTCCCTAAACTTGCATAATAGTGTTGATGCTTCAAGTTGACTGTCTACAACCCACCTTCAGTGCACCACAGGATGTTCAACTTAAATCTTTACCCTCTTCCTGGATTGTGATCACAACCAGGACATCTAACCCGAATTCCCTCTGTATCCATTGGCACGTGTATTTTGGCTGTAGTTCTTTCTTCCGTCTATTATCTCTATCTGTTTTCCTTCATTCAGCTCCTTGGGATCTTCTGGTCCCCCAGTCAAGCTACTTTCTCTCTCTTACCTCAAGCCCTATCTTAAATCATCAGTAAGAAGTCTTACAGCACCAGGTTAAAGTCTGACAGGTTTATTTGGAATCACTAGCTTTCAGAGTGTAGCTTACTCACTTGATGAAGGAGCTGCGCTCGGAAAGCTAGTGATTCCAAATAAACCTGTTGGACTTTAACCTGGTGTTGTGAGACTTTTTACTGTGCCACCCCAGTCCAATGCCGGCATCTCCACATCGTGGCTTAAATCATCAATGCAGGTACTCGCCTGCTACTATTCCAGAGGCCCATCGTGTATCTCTGCATTTTTTTTGAAGTGCCGATTGAGTACCCATTCCTGACTGCTCCATCCATCTGGCTCAACGACCATCCCACCTCATATGGTGGCTGGGAAGTATTTCTTACCCTGCTCACACCATTTACCTTCTATTCTGCGAGTGGTTCAACAACCACTACTCCCTCCGTATTTCCAAGGTTTGTTTACTCCCAAACAAAGCCCTTGCAAATCACAAGCTCTTAAGTAGATGGCTGAATTGATATCCTGATTTTGTCTGAAACCTGGCTCGCAAATGGCAACACCTTGTCCCTTGCTGAAGCTTTTCTATATGGCTACAATTGACACTACATGCCCCATTCTAGCCACCATACCAATAAAGCACATCTTGCTCTCCCTCTATTCTTTTGCTGCCTTTGCCTCCTTTTAGCGGGTTCGTTGACAGCGAAACCAGAAGATCCCGCTGGCGAAAACAGCCGGAAAATCTCTTATAAGGAATTCTTCACCTGCAAAGTTCTAAGCTGGGAAAGCTCGCCAAACTTCGCTCCAAATCAGACAGCATCAATAACAGTCCACCTCACAGGGTTTCAATTTCGTCGCTTGAGATTCCAAACATATTTCAGCTGTGCTGAGCAGAACACCAGTGCTCCAGAGACATTCCTTTGCCCCTGGCCTGCAGCAGTCACCAAACTGCATCGATCTTCACTTAAAGTCCACTCCCCATAACCCTTTTCCTGTTTGGAGCCTGTTTCTCGGCTCATCTTGCTAATTGAACTGGGACCTTTTTCTGCCCCTTGGGGATTCTTCTTTTGGGACTTCTTGTCCCCTCTTCCCTTTTTGGGACCTCTCCCACTCCCCTCCCTGGGACACTTGTCTGCGATAGTGCCCTGCTCCCGGTCACCTGACCCAGGTGACCTTGGGGCTGTGGTGAATCACAGTAGCGTAATTCACACTGTTATTACATATGATGTACTATGTCTGTGTAAGCTCGGCACACGAGCAGTTGCGCGGCTCTGCCCCTAGGGGGAGATGTACTGGGAGTGTACGGGAGTTTGTACTGGGCTCCACCCGTGGCTCCGCCCATGGCTCCTCCCACCAACTGGTTGTATAAAGCTTGGCAGTCTGAGCCTGCCTGCCAGTTCATCTCGTCGCAGGCAGGCTCTGTTGTGAGATTATTAAAAGCACTGTTCACTTCCAACCATGTGTCTTGTGAATTGATGGTCACATCAGGGGCCCAATGCGACTGTGTACAAAGAATGTAAAAATGCTGATCTGTGGATGTGCAGTCTGCTGCACATGTCTGTGCGTGCGCAAAGGCTCTGAAGCCCACCGCGAGTTGAAGTCCCCCATCTCCGCTCTCAACATTTAAAGTGTGATTTTTATAACACCCTTAGACAGAGGAAAGCAGTTGAAAGTTTCTTTTCAGTGGTTTTACAAAAAATACTGCAAAAGATACTTATCATATAAACTTCGAATAAATAGCTCCGTACTATACTGCTGTTTCATTTTGTTGTTCAATTACACCTTGTATTATAAAGCTACCAAGGCTCGACCAAACAAACGCCAATACATGTAACAAATACAATTAACAGTATTAAACATCATAGAATCACCATAATTCTGAATCTGTGTTCTCTACATCCTTTCTTTAAACTCTGATTAAAGTGCATTGTTTTGACCATAATCTTTTCATGGTCAAAAGTAGTGACAATATATTGAAGGTTTATTTAAAAATATCCTGACCAGCTAGGTTAAAGAAAGAATGAAGTTCTAAAAGTAGAATATAGGGAGGTAGGAAGAAAGCTGAGAAGTGGGACCTCAAAGGTAGTGATCTCAGGATTAACACCAGTGCCACATGCTGGTCAGAGTAGAAATAGCAGGATGTATCAGATGAATTCATGGCTGAAGAGCTGGTGTGAGGGAGAGGGGTCCATATTCCTGGGGCATTGGGACGGTTCTGGGAAAGGTCGGACCTGAACAAACTGAACAGGTTACACTTGGGCAGGCCTGGGACTAATGTCCTGGCCGGGGTGGGGGAGGTACTTGCGAGAGTGGTTGGGGAGGGTTTTAAACTAATCTGGAAGGGGGGGTGGGAACCAATGTAAGGACTCAGATCAGGGGGAAAGCAGGAATTGTTTAGCACAGGGCTAAATCGCTGGCTTTGAAAGCAGACCAAGGCAGGCCAGCAGCACGGTTCGATTCCCGTATCAGCCTCCCCGAACAGGTGCTGGAATGTGGCGACTAGGGGCTTTTCACAGTAACTTCATTTGAAGCCTACTTGTGACAATTAGCAATTTTAATTTCATTTCATTTTCAAGTGATAAAGACAGCAAGGAAAGTAAGAAAAGTGATAGGCAGATAAATCAACAGCCTATGTCAGATAATGTCACTAAAAAATAATATGGATGGGGCAAAGAACATTAAAAGGACTAGCCTTAAGATGTTGTACCTGAATTCTTGAATTCTTGAAATAAAATGGATGAATTAAGGGGTATTATAAACTTGGGATTACGGTCCAAGGTGACCGATAAGATCTAAACATTGAGGGCTATTCAGTTTTTAGGAAGGACAGACAGGAAGGAAAAGGTGGTGGACTTACGTTGTTGATTAAAGAAGATATTGATACAATATTGAGGAAAGATATTGGCACAGATGGTGTGGAATCTGTTAAGAAACATCAAAGAGCAAAAAACATTTGTAGGGGTGGGATACAGACTACCATACAGCAGTGGTAATGTTGGGGATAGCATTGGACAGGACATCAGATACATGTGATAAAGAAACATCTGTGATTATGGGTGACTTTTATTCTGCATATAGATTGGGTGAGTCAAATTAATCACAGCAGAGGAGGAATTTCAGATTGTACAGGGGATGGTTTTTTGGACAATATGTTGAGGAACCAACAAGGGAAGAGGCCATCTTCGACTGGGTGTTGTGCAATGAGAGGATTAGTTGGCAATCTAGTTGTGAGAGAACCCTTGGGGATGAGTGAAAATAATATGATAAAATTCTTTATCAAGGTGGATAGTGAGGTAGTTGATTCTGAGATCAGGATCCTGAATCTCAATAAAGGTAACTATGATGGTATGAGACATGAGTTGGCTATGATAGACTGGGAAACATTCCTGAAAGTAAGGGCAATGGCAGGCATTCAAGGAACGAATAGGTCAACTTCAAAAGTTGTTTTTTCCTGTTTGGCACAAAAGTAGAAAGGGAACTGTGGCCAAACCATTGGCTTACAAGGAAAATTAGAGATAGTATTAGATTCAAAGAAGAGTCATTCAAATTAGCAAGCAAAAGGAATAGTCCTGAGAATTGGGAACAGTTTAAAATACAGCAAAGGCGAACAAGGGACTAATTAAGAAGGGGAAAGTACAATATGAAAGTAAGCTAGCAGGAAGCATTAGAAACTAACTGTAAAAGTTTCTGTAGTAATCCACGGGAGGCAGGAGTTCCATCACCACACCAATATTTATTTACAATAATGATATTACAGGAGCAGCTACAAACAGTGCTGCTAGCAGTCCAGTCAACTTAAGACTGGCTCACAAAGCCTACACAGGTGATTATATGGGCCCCCTCAATGAGCTATCATTGAGGGAGCTCATATTCCAATTGGCCAACCAATAAAGCTAATTGGAGTTCATTACGGTTTCCATGGGTATGTAAAGAGAAAAAGATTGTTAAACACTAATGTAGGCTCCTTAGTCAGAAATGGGGGCATTCATAATGGGGAACAAAGAAATGGCTGAGGAACTAAATTCGTACTTTGCTTCACGAAGGAAGATATGAATAATGTACCGTAAGTTCTGAGTTCTGAGGAGCTAAAGAAAATTAGTATTAGTAAAGAAATAGTATTGGGGAAATTAATGGGATTGAAAGCAAATAAATCTCCAGGGTCTGATAATCTTCATCCCAGAGTACTTGAGGAAATGTCCCCAGAAATAGTAGATCCATTGGTGGTCATTTTCCAAAATTCTTTGGACTCTGGAATGGTTCCCAGAGATTGGAGGATAGTTAATATAACCCTGCTATTCAAAAAGGGAGGTGGAGAGAAAACAGGGAACTGTAGACCAGTGAGCCTAATGTCAGCAGTAGGGAAGTTGCAAGATTCCATTATCAAAGATTTCATAGCACAGGACATGGAAAGCGGTGGTAGAATCAGACAAAGTCAACATGGATTTACAAAACGGAAATCATTTTATTTGAAGGTCCAACACAACTTTATTGAACACTTTATTGCGGAAAGTAATATTTATCTCAAATCTACACTAGCTATCTACTTCTGATACTCACTGCCGAGGGGTCGCTACACCCTATGCACAATTTCCTCTCACTGTATTTGAACTGTTTGGATGAAAAGACTGGTAATACCCTTCAGTAACGCTGGGACAGACTGTTCCTTGGTGTTTGAAAGTTTTTTTAAGAGTACCCAATTATTTTTATTTTCTAATTAACGGGCAATTCAGTGTGGTCAATCCACCTAACCAGCTCATCTTTTGGGTTGTGGGGGTGAAACCCACGCAGACACTGGGAGAATGTGCAAACTCCACACAGATAGTGACCCAGTGCCGGGATTTGAACCCGGGTCCTCAGCGCTATAGTCCCAGTGCTGGGTCATTGAAAGTTGGTTGATGTTTTAGGATCTGCAGCCATCGATTTGAACTTCTCTCGTCTAGGACAGGTTCTGGTCTTCGGATTGTCTCACCAGGTGGTCTCTCGGAAGACATCATTAAAGAAGTTGCAAAAGGCAGAGAGAGAGCTGGGGCTCTAGGCTGTCCTTTTTATATTCCTTTTCGCACCCTTCCCGAAGATTCTGTGGTCTGTGTCCAATATTACCATTGGCTGGGGGCAGGACGGTCCAATGAGGTGGCGGCTCCCCAAATTTGGAGGTTGCCGTGCATGGATTTTTTAAAAAATGATTCTATTGAAGTTTTACATTTTATACACTGTACATTCAACTAGGCTATGTGCAATAAATTTCCCTTGGTATCGATCCCTCCTCCCTTTTTGCTGTTCTCCGATGCTTATTGTACAGTGGGTAGTTACATTCTATTTACATGGATGCGGTGCTGTCCCCTTGCCTCACCCCCCCCCCCCCCCCCCCCCCTCCTCCTCCCCTATCGGTGTTTCTTTGGAGGGTTGCTTTTCTTGTGGCCTTGCTCTAGGCCCACTGATATCGGTTTTCCAGCCTCCTCCTCCTCTCTGGCCATGCTGCTCCCTCCCCTGTCTGTTCCCTGCCCCCGCCACCCCCCCACCCCCTATTGGCTGTTGACCTCAAATAGGGCCTGGAACAAGCTGGTGAGTGGTCTCCAGGCTTTGTGGAAGCCATCTTCTGACTGTCTGATAGCGAATTTGAAAATCCGGCAGGTAGCCAGTTTGCAGCTGTGGGTGGTGCCAATGATCACCAGCCGTGCAGGATTCGCCGGTGGGCGATTAGGGAAAAGGCAAGGGTGTCGGCCCTCTTCCCCATGAATAGTTCTAGCTGGTCCAGTACCCCAAAGACTGCCACTCTTGGGCACTGCTCCACGTTCACCCTACAGCCTTGGACGTTGCCTCGAAGAAGGCTGTTCAAAACCCAACAAGTCTGGGACATGCCCAGAAATGAGTGTGGTGGCCAGGCCTCCCTGGTACCATTTACATTTGTTGTCCGGGAAGAACCTGCTCATTTGGGTTCTTGTCAGTTGTGCTCGGTACACTACTTTAAGCTGCATGGGGTGGAATTGGCCATGTTCAGTGCTTCAGTCCAGAGTCCCCACCCTACCTCCGTCCCTAGTTCTTCCTCCCAATTTTCCCATGTTTCGTCCAGTGGGGAGCGTGTCCTTTCTAATAGTCCATACATGTCACAGGTCCCCACATTTCTCCTGCCCCCCCTATCCCCCATATTGCCCATGTCCAGTAACTCCGGTGTCGTGGGGTCTGTGAGTATGCTGTTGTCTCCTTGTACAGAACATTTTTAACCTGTAGGTGGCGGAGTTTGTTCCATTGGGTAGCTCAGTCTTTGTTAGTTCCTCTAAACTAGCCTGTCTTCTGTGTAAAAGTCCCTAACAGTCAGTGTCACCCCCGTCCTGTCTCCACCTCTTAAAGGTGGCGTCAAGCATAGCTGGTGCAAACCGATGGTGGACATTTCGGTGAAGCCAAAATGCTGCGTCATTGGGTTCCAGTTTCTGAGGGTAGCCACCAACACTGGGCTTGTTGAGTGTTTTGTTGGCTGGGATGGGAGTGCTGTGGTTGTGAGGGCCTAGAGGGTCATCCCTGTACAGGAGCTCTCCTCCACCCTTATCCATTCAGTATCTGGTTCTTTCACCCATACCCTCACTCTTTCCGTCGTGACTGCCCAGTGGTAGTACTGTAGGTTTGGGAGGCCCAGGCCCCCCCATGTTTCTTTTTCCTTGTAGGACATTTTTGAGGATCCTTGGGTTCTTTTTCTCTTTCTCCGCCCCACTGTGCCTCTCCCCCCCCCCCCCCCCCCCCCCCGCCCCAACCCACAGCCAACACAAATGCCATAATCATCTTGTCTGTCGTGTTGAAAAACGCCTTGGGGATGTAGATTGGTATGGACCTGAAAAGGAAGAGGAACCTGGGGAATACGTTAGTCTTGATCGTCTGCACCCTTGACACCAGGGAAAGCAGGAGTGTATGCCATCTCTGCTTTTACTGACTCCGTCAAACTGGTCAGGTTCCACTTGTAGATCAGTGTCCAGTCATGGGCAATCTGGATTGAAAGGTAGCGGAATTTGTTTTGGGATCGTTTGAATGGTAATCCCTCCAGCACTGCCCCTCCCTCTCTCAGGATCACAGGGAATACTTCACTCTTGCTCAGGTTCAGCTTGTAGTCCGAGAAGGCTCCAAACTCTCTAAGGAGCTCCATGATTCCTTCCATGCCACTTTGCAGGTCCGAGATGTAGAGGAGCAGATCATCTGCATAGAGCAAGACTATGTGCTCTCAGTCTCCTCTTTGGATACCCTTCCAGCTTCTCGGCATTCTGAGGGCGATAAAGATCAGGCATCCCTGCGTTGTGCCTCTGTGCAGCTTGAAGTATTCAGAGCTGATGTCGGTCTGCATGCTCGCCTTGGTTACATGAGGTGAACCCTGTCCCTAGCCCAAACCGCACTAGTACCTCAATGAGGTACTTTCACTTGACTCGGTTAAAGGCCATCTCTGCCTTTATGGGATTATCACATTCAGTAGTCGTGTGCTGTTCGCTGTCTACCTTTAAAGCCCGTCTGGTCCTCTGCTTAGCTAGGTGTTTTGCAAGTATTTCTGAGACCACATTGAGCAGCGAAATGGGTCTGTATGATCCGCATTCCATTGGGTCTGCATCCATTTTGGGTAACAGCGACGTGCTTGCTTGTGTTAGCATTGGAGGCAGAGTGCCCCTCACTAGCGAGTCCACGAACATCTCCCGCAGGTGCAGGGCCAGTACCAACGCAAATCTTTTTTAAAAGTCTGCCGGGAACTCGTTGGCTTCCCTGCCTGCATGGAGCTGATGCTCTCCATGACCTCTCCCAGTCCTAGTGGTGCTGCCAGCCCTCTCAGTCTATTGTCCCCAACGACTGGCCTGTCCCGACCATCGAGGAACTGTTTCATCCCCAATCCTAGTCTGGGGGCTTGGAGGTGTACAGCCCCCAATAATAGGCCTACAAAGATTTGTTGACCTTTTTTGGTTTGGTTACCAGTCCGCTTCGGCTATCCCCCTCGTGGCTGCCTGCTTTCTCAGCTGGTGAGCCAGCAGGCAGCGAGCATTGTCTCAGTGTTCGTAGAAGATCCCCTGTGTCTGGCGGAGTTGGTGCACTGCCTTCCTGATGGATAACAGGTTAAAGTCCATTTGTAGCTTTTTCCTTTCTACCAGAAGCTCTACGGTCAGGGCTTCGTACCCTCTAACGAGCTCCAGAATGGAGTCGATCAGTTGTTGCCTAGTCACCCTCTCTCCCCTATCTCTGCGTGCTTATAGGCGGTAATTTCTCCTCTAATCACAGCTTTCCGTGTCTCCCAGAATGTGAAGGTGAGACTTCCCCGTACACAGTTAAAGTGTTCTCTCCCGCCGCGCTCCCCCCCCCCCCCCCCCCCCCCTCCTGCACCTCTGAAAATGCAAGAGGTCCTGCTCTTTATTGCTTAACTCTCTGAATTCTTGATGCAAGACCTCCTCTCTCATTCTCTCTGTGACATTGGTACCACCATGTACCATGTCCTCTGCCTTATCATCCTCCCCCATCAGGATGCCCTGCAGTTGTTCAGTGACTTCCTGGACCCTTGCACCAGGGAGGCAACACACCATCCTGGAGTCTTTTTCATGACCACAGAAGCGCCTATCTGCACCCCTGACTATGGAGTCCACTATGACTATTACTCTTCTGCGCTTTGACTCTCACTACTGAACACTGCCTTTAACCGTGGTGCCACTGCCCTTGTTTTCCCCCAATAGGCCCCCCCCCCCCCCAACACTATCCAAAACGGTACACTTGTTAGAGAGGGGGATATCCCTGATATGGTACCCAGAGCTTGGCTGGGTACAGCATCCCAAACTTAATTTTGTTTTTGTACAGGGCTGATTTTATGCCCCACGCTTGCCAGATCCGCCCCAATGTCCTGGTAGACTCTGATTTTATGCCCCTCCCAGTTGAAAGCCTTCATCTGTCTGGCCCAGCAAAGGATCCTTTCTCAGTCCTGGTATCTTGCAGCTTGTCAATGACTGCTCTCGGCTGCTCCCCCACCTTGGGTTTCGGCCGAAGCAACCAGTGAGTCCCATCAATCTCCGGCGCATTGGGAAAGCTGTCTCTCCCCACTAAGTTTTTTTTTAATAAATGTTTTTTTATTGGGTTTTTGAACAAAGTATATTTACAGTTATGTACACAGAATTTTAAAAAAGATATATATATATATATATTGAAGAGAAGGAAACTAAACTAATAAAAACTGGTAGGATATTGTGCACTAGTTTAATAACAGCAATTCTGTACAGTTAGCAATATTTTTAACATATTTAGGCACCTGTTTGTTGGGGGGAGGGGGGAATTGGAGAGGTGCATATACATTTGGGTGCAGGAGATAAATTACATTAGTTATTAGTTATGTCCAATACAGAGAGGGCAATACGAGCGTGGATCTGGTGTTGGTGTTGTTACTTGTTTCTCCCGGATGGTTTTCTCTGCCGTTGTCGTGTCACGTTCACCTCCGCTTCGGCCGTTCGTCCTGTCTTTCACCCATGTTTCCCTTGCTCTCTGTTCCTCTGTTTGCCAAGTTTGTTATCTTGTGCTCTCCTTCCGGCTATCATTCCTTGCCTCCCTCCTCTCTCTCTCTGGTTCCCCTCTATCGTTCCCTGTCTCCTCCCTCTTCTCTCTTTCCCCCACTTCCCTTCTCCTGTGGTTCACCTTTCTTTTATCTTAGTTTTAGCTTCCCCCCCTCCCCCATTCCATCCCTGTCCCTCAACACCTTGGCTACTTTCCCTTGATTCTTGACTACCTGGCTATTCTTCTGTTTGTTCATTGGCCACAAACAGGTCCTGGAACAGTTGGGTGAATGGCTCCCACATTCTGTGGAAGCCGTCGTCAGACCCTCGGAGGGCGAATTTGATTTTCTCCATTTGGAGAGATTCTGAGAGGTCGGACAGCCAGGCTGCAGCTTTGGGTGATGCTGCTGACCGCCAACCGAACAGGATTCTATGGCGGGCAATCAGGGAGGCAAAGGCAAGGGCGTCCGCCTTCTTCCCCAGGAATAGATCTAGCTGGTCTGATACCCCGAAGACCGCCACTTTCGGGCACGGCTCCACCCTCCTCCCACTTTGGACCTTGCCTCAAAGAAGGCTGTACTTTTGTAGGAAGTTTCTGAGTTGCAGGTACCTTAGCTCGTTCCCCCTGGCTAGCTGGAATTTCTCCGTCAGTTCGTCCGGTGTTGCGATCCTGCCGTTCGTATATAGGTCCCTGTCAGTGTCCTTCCGTCCTGTCCCCACTTTTTGAAGGTGGCATCAGTCAGCGCTGGTGTGAACCTATGGTTGTTGCAGATGGGAGCTTTGTCCGACATTTTGGTCAGGCCAAATTGCTACCATAGTTAGTTCCAGGACTGGAGAGTAGCTGTCACCACCGGGCTGCTGGAGTGTTTTTTTGGTGGGGATGGGAGTGCAGCCGTGGCGAGAGCCTCCCGGAGGGAGGTCCCCTTGCAGGAGACCTCCTCCGCGCGCACCCACTCAGCTTCTGGCTCCTTGATCCAACCCCTTATTTGCTCGGCTGTCGCCGCCCAGTGGTAGAATTGTAGGTTTGGGAGGGCTAGTCCCCCCCCCTGGACTTTGTTTTGTGTAAGATCTTCTTTGGGATCCTAGCATTCTTTCCCCCCTCCCCATACAAACGTCATGATTAGTTAGTCTAGTGCTTTGAAAAAGGCCTTGGGGATGTTCGATCAGGATAGATCCAAGTAGGAAGAGGTACCTGGGCAGCACGTTCATTTTGATCGTCTGGACTCTCCCCGTGAGGGAGAATGGGAGTGTGTTCCATCTTTGCAGGTCCTGTTTTACTTCCTCTGTCAGACTGGTGAGATTCCATTTGTGGATCCCTTTCCTGTCATGGGCTATTTGGATCCCCAGGTAGCGGAATTTGTGTTGGGCTTGTTTGAATGGCAGTCCCATTAGTGCTGCCCCCCCCTCCTTGTGGATGTATCGGGAAGATCTCGCTTTTGCTCATGTTGAGTTTGTAGCCCGAGAAGGCGTCAAACTCTTTCAGGAGTGCGATGATTTTGTCCATGCTGCATTTTGTGTCCGAAATGTAGAGAAGCAGGCCATCTGCATAGAGCGAGACTTTGTGCTCTCTGACGCCCCTTCGGAACCCCCTCCAGCTTTTTGCTGCTCTGCGAGCAATTGCTAATGGCTCGATCGCAAGAGCAAACAGCAGCGGGGACAGCAGGCATCCTTGTCTGGTGCCCCTCTGCAGCTGGAAGTATCAGGAGTTGATGTTGTTTGTCTGTACGCTTGCCATGGGAGTGTTGTATAGGAGCTTTACCCAGGAGGTGAATCCTGTTCCAATGCCGAACCACTCCAGTACCTCTGTGTGGTATTACCATTCGAGTCTGTCGACGGCCTTTTCTGCATCCAGGGAGATGGTCTATATGACCCATATTCCATTGGGTTTTTATCTCTCTTAGGTATCAGCGAGATTGAGGCCTGTGCTAACGTAGGTGGCAGTGTGCCCCTAGCCAGTGAGTCTGAGAACATCTCCCGCAGGTGCGGGGCAAGTGCTGCCGCACATTTTTGTAGAAGCCCGCCGGGAGCCCGTCTGTCCTGGCGCCTTCCCCGCCTGCATGGAGCTAATGCTGTCCATGATCTCTCCCAGTGCTAGTGGTACTTCCAGGCCCCGTTTTCTGCCCTCCCCCACGACTAGTATGTCCAGTCCATCAAGGAACCATTTCATTCCGGACTCCCCCGTTGGGGGCTCTGAGGTGTACGGCCCATGGTAGAAGGCCTTGAAGGTTTTGTTGATTTTTCTGGTTCTGTTTCTTATGTGCCTCTGGTATCCCTGATTTGTGCTATTTCTCTGGTGGCTGCCTGCTTTCTCAGCTGGTGTGCCAACAGGGGCAGCTGGTTTTGTCTCAGTCTTTGTATGGGGTCCCCCGTGCCTGGCGGAGTTGGTGCACTGCTTTCCTGGTGGAGAGCAGGTCGAAGTTCCTTTGTAGCTCTTTCCTCTCCGCCAGGAGCTCTACGGTCGGGGCCTTGGAGTATTTGCGGTCTACCTCCAGAAAGGAGTCGACCAGCTGCTACTTAGCCACCCTTTCCTCCCTATCTCTTCACACTTTGAAAGCGATAATTTCCCCTCTTACTACGGCCTTTAGTGCTTCCCAGAACGTGGAGGGCGAGTCCTCCCTGCTTTGGTTGTTCTCCGTGTACTCTGCTATGGCCGGTGATATATTTTCATTGAAGGCCTTGTCAGCTAGTTGGGCAGTGTCCAACCTCCATGTGGGACGTTGGGCCCTGCTCGTCTCCAGCCTCATGTCGATGTAATGTGGCCGGACGATTGTAGAGTATTCCACTTTGTCTAGCCCCGGAAGCACCGTTTTCCCGACCACAAAGAAGTCAATTCTGGTGTATACGTTGTGTACTGGGGAGAAGGAGAACTGCTTTCTCAGCTGGTGTGCCAACAGGGGCAGCTGGTTTTGTCTCAGTCTTTGTATGGGGTCCCCCGTGCCTGGCGGAGTTGGTGCACTGCTTTCCTGGTGGAGAGCAGGTCGAAGTTCCTTTGTAGCTCTTTCCTCTCCGCCAGGAGCTCTACGGTCGGGGCCTTGGAGTATTTGCGGTCTACCTCCAGAAAGGAGTCGACCAGCTGCTACTCCTTCTCCCCTGGGTGGGTGAACCTCCAGGGGTCCACCGCTCCCATCAGAGTTCCTTTGCCATGTTTGAGGTTTTCCCCGTTTTGGAGCTTGATCTGCCAGTCCTTGGATCCTGTGCACAGTTGAAGTTCCCTCCCCAACCCCCATGATTAGTCGGTACGTCGCTATGTCGGGGATTTCTGCCATGATCTTTTTGATGAAGCGCATGTCGTCCCATACACGTTAACTAGTACTACCGGTGCCCCATCCAGGATCCAGGGCCCCCCTGACGACGTACCGTCCCCCTGGGTCCGTAACCGTCTTTGTCGCCCTAAACATAGTCTTCTTGCTGCTCACTATTGCCACCCCCTGGCTCTCATCCCGTAGCTGGAGTGGTAGGTCTGCCCCACCCAGCCCTTTCTTACCTGCAGTCGGTCCTGTTCTCTCAGGTGTGTCTCTTGGAGGAAGATTATGTTGGCTTTCATATTTCTTAGGTGGGTGAGGACCTTGGATCTTTTCACTGGGTCGCAGAGTCCCCTTACGTTCCAGGTGACTATCCTGTTGGGGGGCTTCTGTCCCCCCATTCCTGTGGGATTAACCATACTTACCTTATGTATGCGCCCCTGCACTCCGGGGTTCCCCATTGTTGGGGGGCCATCCAAGATGCCCACTGTCACTGCTCTCCCCATGCGGTCGAGTCCCTGCGCTCCGGGGTTCCCCTTTGTCCAGGGGGCACCCAACCTGGCCGCCAATGTTGCATCCGCCACGTGGATCTGCCCCTGCACTCAGGGGTCTCCCTTTGTCCCGGGGGCACCCATCATGTCCGCCCACTGAACGTCCGCCACGTGGGTAGTCCCCTGCAGTCTGGGATCTCCCCTCGCCCAGAGACCGTACTGGGTGGTTGCTCGCAGCGATTCCTTGTTCCGAGCCCTTGGTTATGGCACTTTGTAGCCTTATTGTTGCTCTCTTGCTAGCCTTGTTTGTGCGCCCCCCCACCACCCCGCCTGGGGGCGGCCGCGGCTCTGCCTTGTTGCATGCCTCCGCCGCTAGCTTTCCTGCTAGGGGCTGGTTTAGCTCACTGGGCTAAATCGCTGGCTTTTAAAGCAGACCAAGCAGGCCAGCAGCACGGTTCAATTCCCGTACCAGCCTCCCCGGACAGGCGCCGGAATGTGGCGACTAGGGGCTTTTCACAGTAACTTCATTGAAATCTACTCGTGACAATAAGCGATTTTCATTTCATTTCATTTCCATCTCGGGAGTTACTGTCTCGCTTCTCCCTCACCCGACCTCTACGGTTTTCTGCCCGCTCTTCCCCCATCCTACCCTGCACTCCTCTCGCTTGCTCTTCCTTCCCCGCTACTCCCGTTTCCTCGTGCTGGGTTATGGTCTCCCACCTGAAGCTGTTCCTCGGATAGTAGTTCATTTTTTGTTCAGGGTGCGCTCGCCGTGGGGGGCTGGAGGGGCGGGGAGTCTGGTGTTGCCTCACCCTCTACCCCCCCACCCCCCGTCAGAGTGCTGTTGCCCCTTACCAGGGGCCCCTTATTTCTACCCTTGTTGTCGGTGTTCCAGCCCGTGTTCCTCGACAAAATTGTTTGCTTCGGCGGGGGCTGTGAAGAAGTACTCTCTTTCTTGGTATGTGACCCAGGAGTTTTGCTGGGTACAGAATACCAAAACGCTCATTCCTCTTGTGAAGAGCTGCTTTCGCTCTGTTGAATTTGGCCTGTCTCCTGGCTAGGTCTGTCCCAATGGCCTCGTAGACTCTAATGAAGTGTCCTTCCCATTTCCAAGGTTCTCTTTTGCCTGGCCCAGCGCAGGATTCTTTCCCTGTCTTGGTACCGGTGCAGTTTAGCTATAACTGCCCTCGGTTGTTCCCCTGCCTTGGGCTTCGGGCGCAGCATCCGGTGTGCTCTGTCCATTTCTGGTGAGTTGGGGAAAGATTTCCTCCCCACTAAGCTGCCCAGCATCTCGGCCACGTATGTTGTGGGGTTTCTGCCCTCTATCCCCTCTGGTGGGCCCGATATTCTTACATTTTGCCTTCTCGAGCGGTTTTTCTTTTATTTTTTTTAATTTTTTTTTAAAATTTAGATTACCCAATTATTTTTTCCAATTAAGGGGCAATTTAGCGTGGCCAATCCACCTACTCTGCACATTTTTGGGTTGTGGGGGCGAAACCCACGCAGACACGGGGAGAATGTGCAAACTCCACACGGACAGTGACCCAGAGCCGGGATCGAACCTGGGACCTCAGCGCCGTGTGGCGGTTGTGCTAACCACTAGGCCACCATGCTGCCCTACGAGCGGTTTTTCTGATCATCCACTCTTCCCTTCAAGCTTCCCCTGCGCTCTGACCAGTCTCGCCACCTTCTTCTCCACTGCCGTGATCCGGTCACTCTTGTCGGTCGCGGCCTTTTCCAGCTGCTTAATGGTCGCCTCTTGAGCTTCCAGTTTCTTCTCTGCTCTGCCCAGGGAGAGCTGCACCTCTGCCAGGGCCTTGGCAATTGCTGCTTGCACCGCGGCCTCCATGTCTGCTCTAGCCTCTGCCTGATTTTCCTGCTGGCGTTCCCCCAGCGCCTCAGCAAAGGATGAATTCCATCTCCAGCTCCCCCCGGCACAAGTGGAAAAATGCTCCTGCCTGCCCAGTTCTTTTTGTTGCGGCAAAACTTCCGTTCTGCTGCTTCGTGCGGTGGTTAGCTCGTCTCAGCGTGCTTGCTCATTGCCCCTTCTGCTTCTGGTGCCCTTTCTCCCTCTGCTTTGGCTCTCTTCTGGCATTTTATTTCCTTCTTCCTCCTCTCTTCTCCCCTTTAACACTTTTTTAAAAAGTTTTTTTTAAAGAAAAAGTTAAAAAAAAAAAAAAATTTCAAAGTTTTTTTTTTCCTTTACTCACCCACACCACTGGGTCGAGAGAGAGCGAGACATCTGGTCGGGTCGGGATTTGTTCCTTCTTGTTTCCTTCTTTGTTCTGCCGCCTGCCTCGTGGTCACCACCGGGGGGTGGGGGGGCCTCTTTGCCGGTGGCTCCGCTCGGTCCCCGCTTTGGTCCGGGCCGCCGCTCTTCTTGCCCCGCGTTCTCCTGCCACGCGGGGGTGGGGGGTCGGGTGCAGTCTGGCCAGTTTGCGCGCTTTGACGCAAGTCTTGTTTTGGGGATAGGGACGCGACTGCATTTCCCTCTCCAGAGCTCCGTTGCCCACGACTGCGAGCTCTCTTCCCCCACCGGAAGTCGACGACTCCTTTCCCTACTAAGTTCCCAACATTTGGGCTGCATAATCGGTTGGATACCTGCCCTTGTTTTCTTCTGGCAGGACCACTATTCTTATGTTCTGC